>NC_042991.1:29868998-30168998 GCF_901001165.1 Salmo trutta
GAATTCATGGATTCTTCTACATTATGGGCTCCTGATCGATTCTGGAAGCCAGCCAACGATCCTTTAGGAATGCAGTGGATTAGAACAGAACACACCAAATAGAACTGGATCTGTGTCCAAAATGACACCCTATTCCCTATATAGTGCAACCAGGGCTCATAGAGCTCTATATAGGAAATAGGTTACAATTTCAGACATAACACTGGGGTGTTAATTACTATCACCAATGTTTTCCCAACAGGCTTTCTATATGTTTACATTCAACAGTATGGGTATGGATCAGTGCTTAATAATGAAGTTGTCTATAGTAGCTAACCAGACCTGGCAGGGTTAATAATGATGTCTATAGTAGCTAACCAGACCTGGCAGGGTTAATAATGATGTCTATAGTAGCTAGCCAGACCTGGCAGGGTTAATAATGATGTCTATAGTAGCTAGCCAGACCTGGCAGGGTTAATAATGATGTCTATAGTAGCTAGCCAGATCTGGCAGGGTTAATAATGATGTCTATAGTAGCTAGCCAGACCTGGCAGGGTTAATAATGATGTCTATAGTAGCTAGCCAGACCTGGGAGAGGGGGTTAATAATGATTTCTATAGTACCTAGCCAGATCTGGCAGGGTTAATAATGATGTCTATAGTACCTAGCCAGATCTGGCAGGGTTAATAATGATGTCTATAGTAGCTAGCCAGACCTGGGAGAGGGGGTTAATAATGATTTCTATAGTAGTTAGCCAGAAGTTTTGGCGACTTGTGTGTAACAAATGTGTCATTTTATTTTTCTAAATGTTTCAATTAATGTTTTCTTTAAATTAATGAGGGGGACCATCCTCTTCCTCCCTCCATGAGCCTCCTCTTTCTGAAAGAACGTTTTCTATATCTGTGGTCTCATTAAATGTATTGAAAGTTATTGAATGGGGTGAGGCGCCGTAATGAGATGCCCTTCAAACAAAAACAGTGCATCACATTTTCAAGGACCGCAAAAAATTGCTGGCATCACCTTTTGATATTGCCATGTTCTGGGGTGGGTGTCCCAGACAGGATCAACAACCCCAGCTTGCTCAATGGACTGTAAATCTTTTAAAGAAATGTCAAGGTCGAGGTGATAATGAAAAGAGACATTTCTGTACGATGACTGGGACTGTCTTGCACTTCTTCAGTTCCTCAGCACAAAAACGACGCTCTTATTGAGTTTCGGAAGTTGCTGACCCGACTAAGAGCATGATTTGTCTCCAGCAATCACATCATTTTCTCCATCAGTAGCGAAATTAAATCTGCTCTGAAGCTGATTTCATCAGAGACAGAGTGGAACAACATCATACTAGACAGGAGGGGTTTATCTGCCCTCCGTAAATCATTCTGAGAAGTGAGTACACCGTGTCAAAGCAGAAACGCTGATGTATGTTTTATAATGTCCCTGTTCGCTAAGTTACAGAGGGGTGAAAGAGGCCTTGTCAGCCCAAGGGTGATTAAATCAAGAGATTATTGACAAAACATGAAAATGATTGCTGTTACACGAACATCCCTTGCAGCACCTATAGCATACAAATCCATCGACCATTGAGAATACAGTATATGAGTCTATTAACTCAATTTATTTAACAAAAGCCTCCACACCCTGTATACATCCAGGCCCAGGGATGTTGACTGCTGACAAAATGGAATCAACCATGTGCACCAATCCTCTTCCTCTCGAAGGATCACTGTCTTTTGTTGAATTACAAATAGACTTCTATTCACTGCTGTACTCCTGAACCAGAACGAAATCTCGCGTGAGCTTAAAGTCTGTTACAACTCTCTGAACAAAACAAAAGCCTACACATCTTGTATCTCCCCAGCACCATTAGCTCACTGGTGTCAGCAAATACTCTGACCTCTCTGGTGTCAGTGTGTCAGTCCATATGTTTACTGCAACTGGGTTTGATCTGTGACTTGTCTGGACTCCATTTTGGCTCAAGGGGTCTGATTGCAAATACATGATAGGGGTCTTTGACAGACAGAACAGACAGAACAACCTGATCCTAGGGCAGACTGGACTGACCAGTCTCATTTAACCTGGGTCGTTCAAAAAACATTTTTTAACACAGCAAGGACATATTTTGTGAGAGGATGTGTAGTTTTGTACTTACCAGGAGAGAACCATTGCCCCCTCTCATTGATGCCACTGAAATTCAAGTCCAACCGCAGAACTGCAAATATTGTTTGCAGAAAACAGGATCCTCCATTGTAGTGAATGGAAAAATGTCAATCTTTGTTTTAAAATATATATATATATATACAATCATGGTACCAATTATTTGCTTTTAATACACCGGACTTATGTCCTTGAAATGTTTATTTTTAAATCGCACACAAAAGAAGGATAATTTAGTTGCTAATGGCAGCCTGCCGTACCCCGGTCGGCCTTCAACTTGAGCTGAAGCTTTACAGATTCCGCCATAGTAATGTAAAGGTAATTGCCGATTGCCCCGACATATGCAGCATTTACCGTGAACGCAACCAGGAACATTGCTTTTACATTTCAATCGCGCTGTAAACTGAATTCCCGAGATGCGGATTGAATACAGCCATTACAACAAATTGGTACAATTTAAGGCCATGTGGCAAACAATAATGGAGCCACTAGGGATGGAGGTGGGAGCATACGGATCTGGCCAGATGAGATGTAGTCACTGTTTGTGTGCATCTGTAAGTTGATGTTTGTATGTGTATGCTTGTATCTGGTGTGGGATAAAAATAAAAAAACAGGAAACAAAATATGTAATACAAATGTATTTCTAACACCTTTACTCAATGAGAGGGGACAGCACTGAGCTAGCCTGCAACGTCAGATCCTGGAGTACCTCAAACTTCTTATTTTATGTCTCCATAAGACCGACTTCATTTGGCTTCAATGCACTTTTGAGTCTTCACATAGGAATGAAAGGTGTCATGTGATTAATGGCGCTGTCGGTTCATATATACAGTCATTGGTATGCACATCCAGTGACATGCGGTTGCAGGGTACAAAAAGTAAAGGAATTCAATATAGGTTTCATTGTCACATACACCGGATTGGTGCAGTGAAATGTGTTGTTTTACAGATAGGTGCAGTGAAATGTGTTGTTTTACAGATAGGTACAGTGAAATGTGTTGTTTTACAGATCGGTGCAGTGAAATGTGTTGTTTTACAGATAGGTGCAGTGAAATGTGTTGTTTTACAGATAGGTGCAGTGAAATGTGTTGTTTTACAGATAGGTGCAGTGAAATGTGTTGTTTTACAGATAGGTACAGTGAAATGTGTTGTTTTACAGATCGGTGCAGTGAAATGTGTTGTTTTACAGATAGGTGCAGTGAAATGTGTTGTTTTACAGATAGGTGCAGTGAAATGTGTTGTTTTACAGATAGGTGCAGTGAAATGTGTTGTTTTACAGATAGGTGCAGTTTTACAGGGTCAGCCATAGTAGTACAGCACCTAAGGACACATTTTTCACCTTGTTGGCTCAGGTATTAGAACCAGTGTCCTTTCAGTTACTGGCCCAACACTCTAACCGCTAGGCCAACTGACACCCAACAATGGTTTTGTGGAAGCAGTTTTGCAAGAGCAGTCATCACTGTGAGGGTATCTATCTTTATTTCATTTGTTTTAGGGTAGCATTTTCCAATCAGACACAAACACAGTTACACACATTTGCCTCACATCCAACATCTCCTGCCTGGCCTGCCCACTTTATGTTTCCAAATGTAGATGATATCATTTAAAAACTATTTTAGTTTAGTTTTATTGTCCATTAGATTGGACTTGAGTCTGGCGCCTGGAACTAGAATAAATCCAGCTGCTTTTATTTGCCCACAGTGATCACAGTCACACAGTATAATATCGATATGATCTGCCTGGCAGTGTAAGCATTCAGACTCTTTTTCCTCTCTGGTTCTATTTGTTTTAAAACAGTGGTAATAATGTTGTTCTTCAAAGAAGCCTTTATGTTTCAGGTCTCCACCCTGTACCCTGCCTTGAAATTAGTCACTGTCACTAGCTGGGTATCACCCTGTACCCTGCCTTGAAATTAGTCACTGTCACTAGCTGGCTACCACCCTGTACCCTGCCCTGAACTTAGTCACTGTCACTAGCTGGCTACCACCCTGTACCCTGCCCTGAACTTAGTCACTGTCACTAGCTGGGTATCACCCTGTACCCTGCCTTGAAATTAGTCACTGTCACTAGCTGGCTATCACCCTGTACCCTGCCTTGAAATTAGTCACTGTCACTAGCTGGCTATCACCCTGTACCCTGCCTTGAAATTAGTCACTGTCACTAGCTGGCTACCACCCTGTACCCTGCCTTGAAATTAGTCACTGTCACTAGCTGGCCACCACCCAGTACCCTGCCCTGAACTTAGTCACTGTCACTAGCTGGCCACCACCCAGTACCCTGCCATGATTTAGTCACTGTCACTAGCTGGCTACCACCCTATACCCTGCCCTGAACTTAGTCACTGTCACTAGCTGGCTACCATCCAGTACCCTGCCCTGAACTTAGTCACTGTCACTAGCTGGCCACCACCCAGTACCCTGCCATGATTTAGTCACTGTCACTAGCTGGCTACCATCCAGTACCCTGCCCAGAACTTAGTCACTTTGGTAATGTTTACATACTGTTTTACCCACTTCATATGAATAAACTGTATTCTAGTCAAGGCCATCCTATTTAATGTTTACTGTACATGTACTATCCTATACTTCGTATTCAGATATACTATATATTCTATCCATATACAGTCCATAATGTCTATACATCCCACCATCACATATATACACTACCATTCAAAGTTTGGGTCACTTAAAAATGTCCTTGTTTTTTAAAGAAAAACACTTTTTTGTCCATTAAAATAACATCAAATGTATCAGAAACACAGTGTAGACAATGTTAATATTGTAAATTACTATTGTAGCTGGAAACGGATGATTTTTAATTTAATATCTACATATGCGTACAGAGGCCAATTATCAGCAACCATCACTCCTGTGCTCCAATGGCACGTTGTGTTAGCTAATCCAAGTTTATCATTTTAAAAAGGCTAATTGATCATTAGAAAACCCTTTTGCAATTATGTTAGCACAGCTGAAAACTGTCATTCTGATTAAAGAAGCAATAAAACTGGCCTTCTTTAGACTAGTTGAGTATCTGGAGCATTTGTGGGTTTGATTTCAGGCTCAAAATGGCCAGAAACAAATAACTTTCTTCTGAAACTCATCAGTCTATTCTTGTTCTGAGAAATGAAGTCTATTCCATGCGAGAAATTGCCAGAGTTCCTCTGTTCAGTGTCTGTGTTCTTTTGCCCATCTTAATCGTGTCTTTTTATTGGCCAGTCTGAGATATAGCTTTTTCTTTGCAACTCTGCCTAGAAGGCCAGCATCCCGGAGTGGCCACTTCACTGTTGAGACTGGTGTTTTGCGGGTACTATTTAATGAAGCTGCCAGTTGAGGACTTGTGAGGCATCTGTTTCTCAAACTAGACATTCTAATGTACTTGTCCTCTTGCGCAGTTGTGCACTGGGGCCTCTCACTCCTCTTTCTATTCTTGTTAGAGTCCGTTTGCGCTGTTCTATGAATGGAGTAGTACACAGCGTTGTACGAGATCTTCAGTTTCTTGACAATTTCTAGCATGGAATAGCATTCATTTTTCAGAACAAGAATAGACTTATGAGTTTCAGAAGAAAGTTCTTTGTTTCTGTCCATTGTGAGCCTGTAATCAAACCCACAAATGCTGATGCTCCAGATACTCAACTAGTCTAAAGAAGGCCAGTTTTATTGCTTCTTTAATCAGCACAACAGTTTTCAGCTGTGCTAACATAATTGCAAAAGGGTATTCTAGTGATCAATTAGCCTTTTAAAATGATAAACTTGGATTAGCTAACACAACGTGCCATTGGAACACAGGAGTGATGGTTGCTGATAATGGGCCTCTGTATGCCTATGTAGATATTCAATTAAAAATCATCTGTTTCCAGCTACAATAGTCATTTACAACATTAACAATGTCAACACTGTATTTCTGATCAATTTGATGTTATTTTAATGACAAAAAATAGATATATTTTCTTTAAAAAAAAAGGAAATTTCAAAGTGACCCCAAACTTTTGAATGGTAGTGTACACATATATAGTCAAAGGTTTGGACACCTACTCATTCAAGAGTTTTTCTTAATTTTTTAAATATTTTCTACATTGTAGAATAATGTAGAAACTAAAAAAGTGTTAAACAAATCAAAATGTATTTTATATGAGATTCTCCCTTTGCCTTGGTGACAGCTTTGCACACTCTTGGCATTCTCTCAACCAGCTTCATGAGGTAGTCACCTGGAATATATTTAAATTAACAGGTGTAGCTTGCTAAAAGTGTATTTGTGGAATTTCTTTCCTTAATGAGTTTGAGCCAATCAGTTGTGTTGTGACAAGGTAGGAATGGTATACAGAAGATAGTCCATATTATGTCAAGAACAACTCAAATAAACAAAGCGAAACGACAGTCCATCATTACTTTAAGACATGAAGGCCAGTCAATCTGGAACATTTCAAGAACTTTGAAAGTTCCTTCACGGGCAGTCGCAAAAACCCTTAAACGCTAGGATGAAACTGGCTCTCCACAGGACCGGACCGCCACAGGAAAGAAAGACACAGAGTTACCTCTGCTGCAGAGGATAAGTTAATTAGAGTTACCAGCCTCAGAAATTGCAGCCCAAAAAATGCTTCACAGAGTTCAAGTAACAGACACATCTCAACATCGACTGTTCAGAGGAGACTGTGTGAATCAGGCCTTCATGGTCAAATTGCTGCAAAAAAACACTACTAAAGGGCACCAATAATAAGAAGAGACTTGCTTGGGCCAAGAAACACAAGCAAAGGACATTAGACCGGTGAAAATCTGTTCTTTGGTCTGATGAGTCCAAATTTGAGATTTTTGGTTCCAACCGCCATGTCTTTGTGAGAAGCAGATTAGGTGAATGGATGATCTCCGCATTTGTCATTCCCACATGAAGCATGGAGGAGGAGGTGTGATGGTGTGGGGGTGCTTTGCTGGTGACACTGTCTATGATTTATTTACAAGTCAAGGCACACTTAACCAGCATGGCTACCACAGCATTCTGCAGCGATACGCCATCCCATCTGGTTTGCGCTTAGTGGGACTATCATTTGTTTTTCAACAGGACAATGACCCAACACAACTCCAGGCTGTGTAAGGGCTATTTGACCAAGAAGGAGAGTGATGGAGTGCTGCATCAGATGACCTGGCCTCCACAATCACCCAACCTCAACCCAATTGAGATGGTTTGGGATGAGGTTGGACCGCAGAGTGAAGGAAAAGCAGCCAACAAGTACTCAGCATATGTGGGAACTCCTTCAAGACTGTTGGAAAAGCATTCCAGGTGAAGCTGGTTGAGAGAATGCCAAGAGTGTGCAAAGCTGTTATCAAGGCAAAGGGTGGCTACTTTGAAGAATCTAAAATATATTTTGATTTGTTGAACACTTTTTTGGTTACTACATGATTCCATATGTTATTTAATAATTTTGACGTCTTCACTATTATTCTACAATGTAGAAAATAGTAAAAATATATATAAAAAAATACGCACTAGGCCTATTAGTCGCTTTGGATAAAAGCTTTTGTGCCATAGCAAATATTAAAGTAACACAGTCAGTCTTGATAGACTGACGGTGTCAGACAGAGCAGCTCCACTGTTCATTATTTTACAATGATGCTGTATAGCCCCATTTGATAGTATCATAGATCAGCCAATGCAGTGTCTGTAAGAGAAATGCATATACAATACATGATTTAGTGTCTCAAATAAGGATGCAGAAACTGCTGTACGCACTAGCCTTTGGGCTGAACAGCTGACCTGCCTGAGGAAACACTTAGGGGTCACTCTACTCAATCAGACCCGCTTTATCCAGCATCTGCATAGCGGTTGTTTTGGCAATGTCAGAGGTGGAACTGCGTTAGAGCTGTCAAATCCACAAGTGGCTCCTGGCATTGCACCTAAAGTGGACATCCCATGCAGCCTTGTTTACAAGTTTGAACACTGGACTGTGTGATGTAATCTACACCTCCATTTGGCTGATAGAAATCCTCATTATTTTGTTGAACGGGTGTGGCTTCCTGAAAATGATCAAGAGCAGCTGTTCACCAATTTGACAGCTCCAAAGCAGTTAATCTTCCGACAACGGCAAAACATCAGCTACATGTGTCGGCTATCGTTGGTTAACGCTTGATCTCACTGAATCTAGGCCTTAGCTAATTAGGTGGTTAATATAAGTTGACGCAATGCTGGAGGCCAACAAGGTGACGGTCAAATTTCAGACACTTCCAGATTGGTTGGAACAATAATGATGTTCAATTAAAGCCGGTAAATAATGTGTATAAATACATTTTTGGCAAGGTCTTCTGAGGGCTATCAAGATATTTATGTGGACACGAAAACCGCATTGCATGCATTAGGGAATCTATCGTTGAGTAATTGCTTCTGAAATGCCTTTGGCCTGCCGGAATACAGGAGTCTTTCTGAACTTTAAATGTTTCCTTGACAGCAAAAAGCCAAACGCCCCAGGCTTGTAATTGATATTAACACCTTGAAACGCAAAGGGAAACACGGTACCACATTAACAAATGTTTCGAGAGTTTTGCTGTTTCACAACAGTCAGGCAACACCCGGTTCGTGTTCAGTGGGGTGCACCGTAGCATTAGGTTTTGCAACATACAATGAAAATCTGTGTAGTACCTCCCCCGTTTCACTCAGTTTCAAAAGTTTTTTTTTTTCCTTAGGAAGCAATACCAACATGGACAGAGGGCAGATGAGCCCTTGAGACAGAGTAGACCTTTGAAAGATGACTCTGCAAAACAACATCATTTGTTACTCGGGATGCCAAGGTGCAATGGTGCCAAAACCCAGAAATCCCCCCCCAAATTTTTATTTTATTTATTTCAGGGCATTTGAAAGGGGGTGGTGCTCACTCCTTCAAGGTAGAATTGATCCATCTATCCAGCCTCTAAAACTTCAGCGCTGACGTTGCATTTAATCTTTTCTATGCCCTTGTAGTAATGGAAAGGCTGGAGTTCTCCCCTGAGGCCGACAGTGTATGGGGGGGTGTGTGAGACAGAGAGCAAAATTCCCTCCTCCCGTGTGCTTGATAGCTTGTCGCCATTAAACATTAACCTTTCTTCATGGAGGGAATGGTGATTCTGTCGCCTGCCTCTCAAAAAATATGAGTGATGACAATGGCCATCTGGGCTCGAAGCTGTGGGGGAATAGAACGATGTGCATCAGATCGCCGTGTTGGGGTACTCTGGCACAATTACAGCGGCAAAGGACAGGAATCTATGAATATCCTATATATCATTATAAAGTAAGTTCCTCATTCACTTTCAGCAGACTGCAAACTGACTTATGCATCACCTTGATAGAGATACAATATAGAAGTAACACATACATCATACTCAATGACAATAGATTTGACAGAGTGCTAATTTGAGAAGAAATACAACACTACAAATATCTCTGTCATAATGTGAAGTCAATGTGTACAGGCAGAGAGAAAGATGGAGAGAGAGGCTTCCCACTGGGCACAGACGTCAGTTCAACGTCTAGTTTTGGTTTACATTTGGTTGAGTTGTCAACGAACTTGAATTCAGCGTGAAATCAACGAAACATCTCACCATGTCATTGGATTTAGGTTAGGTAAAAATAAAGACGATTACTTTTTGCAAACCCAATCCTTTTTCCACGTTGATTCATAGATTTTTGGGGTTGAAATGACGTGGAATCAGTTTTTGCCCAGTGGGTTGATCAGGGTCGAGGTCATTCAAATATATAATGAACAAAAATATAAACGCAACATGTAACGTGTTGGTCCCATGTTGCATCAGCTGAAATAAAAGATCTGAGAAATTTTCCATATGCACAAAAAGCTTATTTCTCTCAAATTTTGAGTACAAATTAGGGAGCATTTCTCCTTTGCCAAGATAATCCATCTACCTGACAGGTGTGGCATATCAAGAAGTTGATTAAAGAGCATAATCATTACACAGGTGCACCTTGTGCTGGGGACACTAAAATGTGCTGTTTTGTCACACAACACAATGCCACGCGCAATTGACATGTTGACTGCAGGAATGTCCACCAGAGCTGTTGCCAGATAATTCAATGTTAATTTCTCTACCATAAACCGCCTCCAACGTCTTTTAAGAGAATTTGGAAGTACATCCAACCAGCCTCATAACTGCAGTCCACCTGTTTGGTGTCGTGTGGGCGAGTGGCTTGTTGATGTCAACGTTGTGAACAGAGTGGTGGCAATGTGGTTATGGAATGGGCAGGAATAAGCTATGGACAACAAACACAACTACGTTATATCAATGGCAATCTGAAGGAACAGGGATACCGTGACAAGATTCTGAGGCTCATTGTCGTGCCATTCATCCGCTGCCATCACCTCATGTTTCAGCATGATAATGCACGGCCCCATGTTGCAAGGATCTGTACACAATTCCTGGAAGCTGAAAATGTCCCTGTTCTTCCATGGCTACATACTCACTAGACATGTCACCCATTGAGCCTGTTTGGGATGCTCTGGATTAACGTGTATGACAGAGTGTTCTGGTTCCTGCCAATATCCTGCAATTTTGCACAGCCATTGAAGAGGAGTGGGACAACATTCCGCAGGCCACAATAAACAGCCTGATCAACTATATGCGAAGGAGATGTGTCGCGCTGCATGATGCAAATGGTGGTCATACCAGATACTGACGGGTTTTCTGATCCACTACCCTACCTTTTTTCTCAACAGATGCATATCTGTATTCCCAGTCATGAAATCAATAGATTAGGGCCTAATTAATGTATTTCAATTGACTGATTTTCTTATATGAACTGTAACTCAGTAAAACCTTTGAAATTGTTGCATGTTGCATTTATATTTTTGTTCAGTGTAGTTGCTCTAATGAAACTGTCCTTTGTCAAAAGCCGTTCAGATTCCAAACATGGCTATGACCAATTGTCAGATCAAATTCACGTTATGAGTCCGATTTAATCGATTTTTTGGTTGAATGAGACACACTTTATTGAAATGGTGCCAAAACTTTTGTCTCACTAATTGTTTTCACTGATTACAAAATGAAACCGGCGCTGATAAGAACTAGTACAGAATCATAGTTGATTAGATGGAATTCAGCTACAGATGAAAACATACCGCTTAAAATACATTCAAATATGACTCTGTAAGAGAAAAACCAAACGAGTTCCATTTCATTGATTTTCCATTACATTGTTTTATTGGAGTTGTGAGAGGTTGAGTGGGCTCAATTGCAAGGTAAAAACCACCACCCCAGAGACACGCTCACTCCTGTGCATAATTCATACAAGGGAGGGTTGTAAACATTGCAATTATGGTAAAATACTCCTGCAATATTTTATATTACACTCCGAGCCCTGATGAGTTTTAATGGATACATGGATCTTAGGTAAGCAAAGCATGCACAATAATTAAAAAGGCAGTATATAACTTTCCACTCAGCAATCAATCAATAGATAAATATACACTATAAATACAAAAGTATGTAGACACCCTTTCAAATTAGTGGATTTGGCTATTTCAGCCACACCCGTTGCTGACAGGTGTATAACATTGAGCACACAGCCATGCAATCTCCAAAGACAAACATTGGCAGTAGAATGGCCTTACAATAGAGCTCAGTGACTTTCAACATGGCACTGTCAAAGGGTGCCACCTTTCCAACAAGTCAGTTCGTCAAATTTCTGCTCTGCTAGAGCTGCCCCGGTCAACTGTAAGTGCTGTTATTGTGAAGTGGAAACGTCTAGGAGCAACAATGGCTCAGCCGCCCAGTACAACACTGGGGCCAAACTTCCTGCTATCCAGGACCTACAGTTGAAGTCGGAAGTTTACATACACCTTGTCAAATACATTTAAAACGCAGTTTTTCACAATTCCTGACATTTAATCCTAGTAAAAATTCCCTGTTTTAGGTCAGTTAGGATCACCACTTTGTTTTATGAATGTGAAATGTCAGAATAATAGTAGAGATAATTATTTCAGCTTTTAATTCTTTCATCACATTCTCATTGGGTCAGAAGTTTACATACACTCAATTAGTATTTGGTAGCATTGCCTTTAAATTGTTTAACTTGGGTCAAACGTTTCGGCTAGCCTTCCACAAGCTTCCCACAATAAGTTGGGTGAATTTTGGCCCATTCCTCCTGACAGAGCTGGTGTAACTGAGTCAGGTTTGTAGGTCTCCTTGCTCGCACATGCTTTTTCAGTTCTGCCAACAATTTGTCTATGGGATTGAGGTCAGGGCTTTGTGATGGCCACTCCAATACCTTGACTTTGTTGTCCTTAAGCCATTTTGTCACAACTTTGAAAGTATGCTTGGGGTCATTGTCCATTTGAAAGACCCATTTGCGACCAAGCTTTAACTTCCTGACTGATGTCTTGAGATGGTGCTTCAATATATCCACATCATTTTCTTTCCTCATGATGCCATCTATTTTGTGAAGTGCACCAGTCCCTCCTGCAGCAAAGCACCCCCTCAACATGATGCTGCCACCCCTGTGCTTCACGGTTGGGATGGTGTTCTTCGGCTTGCAAGCCTCCCCCTTTTTCCTCCAAACATAATGATGGTCATTATGGCCAAACAGTTCTATTTTTGTTTCATCAGACCAGAGGACATTTCTCCAAAAAGTACGATCTTTGTCCCCATGTGCAGTTGCACAGTCTGGCTTTATTTTTTATTTTTTTGAGCAGCGGCTTCTTCCTTGCTGAGCGGCCTTTCAGGTTATGTCGATATAGGACTTGTTTTACTGTGGATATAGATACTTTGTACCTGTTTCCTCTAGCTTCTTCACAAGGTCCTTTGCTGTTGTTCTGGGATTGATTTGCACTTTTCGCACCAAAGTACGTTCATCTCTAGGAGACAGAACGCATCTCCTTCCTGAGCGGTATGTTGGCTGAGTGGTCCCATGGTGTTTATACTTGCGTACTTTTTTTTGTACAGATGAACGTGGTACCATCAGGCGTTTGGAAATTGCTCCCAAGAATGAACCAGACTTGTGGAGGTCTACCATTTTCTTTCTGAAGTCTTGGCTGATTTCTTTTGATTTTCCCATGATGTCAAGCAAAGAGGCACTGAGTTTGAAGGTAGGCCTTGAAATACATACACAGGTACATCTCCAATTGACTCAAATTATGTCAATTAGCCTATCAGAAGATTCTAAAGCCATGACATCTTTTTCTGGAATTTTCCACGCTGTTTAAAGGCACAGTCAACTTAGTGTATGTACACTTCTGACCCACTGGAATTCTGATACAGTGAATTATAAGTGAAATAATCTGTCTGTAAACAATTGTTGGAAAAATTACTTATGTCATGCACATACTAGATGTCCTAACCGACTTGCCAAAACTATAGTTTGTTAACAAGAAATTTGTGGAGTGGTTGAAAAACGAGTTTTAATGACTCCAACCTAAGTGTATGTGAAGTTCCAACTTCAACTGTATATACACTAGGCCACCGGACTATTTACATTGACACCCCCCTTCCATCTGTTTTATACACTGCTGCTACTCGCTGTTTATTATCTATGCATAGTCACTTCACCCCTACATACATGTACAAATTACCTCTAACCTGTACCCCCGCACACTGAATCGATACCGGTACTCCCTGTATATAGTCTCCTTATTGTTATTTTATTGTGTTACTTTTTATAATTTTTTACTTCAGTTTATTTGGTAAATATTTTCTTAACTCTTCATGAACTGCACTGTTGGTTAAAGGCTTGTAAGTAAGCATTTCACGGTAAGGTCTACACTTGTTGTATTCAGCACATGTGACAAATAAAGTTTGATTTGATTAGAATCGGCCAACATCATTGCCCGACCTCACTCATGCTCTTGTGGCTTAATGGAATCAAGTCCCCGCAGCAATGTTCCAACATCTGGAAAGGCTTTCCACTAGAAGAGTGGTGTCCACTCTCTGTTATAGCAGCAAAGGGGAACAACTCCATATTAATGGCCATGATTTTGGAATGAGATGTTCGAGCAGGTGTCCACATACACTACATGACCAAAGGTATGTTGGATGTCTGACCATATTCACTGTCAGTAGCTAGATGGAATCTGATGATTGGACTTATCCCCCCCCTCCCATCCTTATAACCTTTCTCTTTATTAAAGAGCTACAGATGAGAATGTATAGGCTCTGTTTGAAACGGCACCCTAATCCTTCTTTAGTGCACACTACTTAGGGTGCAAAGGCATAATATAATATGCCTTTCTATGTGAGTTGTGACCCCCACTTCACTTTGCCACCCGCCCTCCTTCCTCCCTCCCTCACAATCATTAGCAAGACTCAGAGAGCTCTCCTTCCCTCTTTTTAGTACCTCCATAAAAGCCTTGATCTCTCCATCTCAGACCACCGTGGAGAGGGAGAGAAAGTGTGTGTGAGACAGAGAGAGAGAGTCACTCTATCATCTGAACACATGGCAGCCTGGCCACTCTCATACACATTTTTCATCCTATTCATTTTAGCCCAGCCCGTCTCGGCTCATTCAGATTGGCTCATCAGGATTGTTGGGACCAGATTAATGAGGTGTACATTTATACCACGCCTGGGCTGCTGATGCATGCCGTGTAAAGGATATGACCCAATCTGTCCCTGACTGACATCTGACAGCGGAGGTAAAGTGTAGATAAATGTGATGTGGATCGGTGAAATATCTCCCGAAGTTCCCCTTCAAAAGTTGCTTTAAACTTTGACTGTTGCATTTATAATTTATTTCAAACCTCTTCATATTCAATATATGCCATTTAGCAGACGCTTTTATCCGAAGCTACTTACAGTAATGCGTGCATACATTTTAAGTATGTGTAGTCCCGGGAATCGAGCCAACTATCCTGGCATTGCAAGATCCATGCTCTACCAACTAAGCTACAGAGGACCACTCTTCAGTTTCACTCTTCTTATTTGACTTAGAAAATAAATACAGTTACATAACAACCCCTGCTGCAACCTCACACAACCTTTACTTATCTGCCAGTACAGTTGAATCAGCAGGCGGTAAGTACCAAAAGTCCCAAGAGATGGGGGGTGTAACTGTAACGGGGCTTGTGGACTCCCCCATGGGAGTGTATAGTAGGGTCCACCTGGGACAAGGCATTCTCCCTCTAATCCCCAGCCTCTTAATTGGTGAGGCTTCCTGGACACGCCTCTGATTGGAGGACAATAGAAATGTCTGTGTACAAAATGGCACCCTTTTCCCTATATACAGTAGTGCACTACTTTTGACCAGAGCCCTATGGATCCTGGTCAAAAGTAGTGCACTAAACAGGGAATAGGGTTTCATTTGGGATGTACCCATGGTCAAAGAGGTTAATTGAAAATTGGCATTACTTGTTTTCTTGTCTGTGATGAAGTGAAATGAGATAAGTCACACTCACGGCTCAAGGAGACGAGGTAGGGAGAAGGTCTAAAAGGACTCGAGGGGGGACCTGAAGTTCAGTTAAAATATTAAGCTAATGCTTTTGGGATATAAACATCAAGGAATACTTCTGTATGAAGGGAAAATATAGTTTATGGTGTTGCACCAATAACAACCGCAACACAAGCTGTGGTCACTGTAGTAAATAATGATTAAGTGGCACAATAAAAAATGTTTCCAAACCCAGTGTGACAAAATGCAGCTGGGAGCTTTCCATCTGCACTGAGAAAGTAGAACTGAGAAAGGGCAAGACAAAAACAATGTAAACAGTTTCTTTCTTGCAACACAAGCCCATAGCTAATAGACAACCATCAGTAATAGCCTTTGATGTTGGACTGAATATAAAGTACACAGATCAATATTCTGTTTATTAGGCTGGAGTCCAGAAATGTAATAATCAAAACCTTACAAAGAGTCATCGGACCAAATCGGAAAATGAATGCACAAATCAAACAGCTTCCTGGCACCAAACCTTGTTGTTTTCTTTCCTCTTAACCCCCAAAAGGAAAAGTAGTACTGTATTTTCTTCCCACTACTCCAGACCTGGGTTCAAATACTATTTGAAATCTTTAAAATACTTCTAGCGTTTGCTTTAGTTTGAGTCAGCCCGAAGTGCCAGATGGGTGGGGATTGCACTTTTATGACTAATCTATTGGTTCCATTGCACTAGGCAAGCTCAATCAAGCCCAGATAAAGTATTTGAAATGATATCAAATAGTATTTGAACCCAGGTCTGCTCTACATCTGAGTTCAGCCAAGCACCACCGAACACTTTCCAGCTCATTACGACTTCAAAAAGACATAAACATATGAGGTTGGCTGAGTGCTTTTTCTCGGCTATAGGGCCATTATCTCGCTGTGGGCTAATACTGTATGCTGCTGAACTACAGGCAGTGTGTTCTTGGAAAAGCCTTTTATATATACACCATGATATAATACATTAATGTTTATATATCCATCTGGGTCGTTGTGTGCTCAAGTGAAGTGAAATCCAATGTTTTTTATGATGATGATTGGCACAGGTCTGTTTGAGTTACCTCAGGGGATGTGCCACCTCTATCCATCACATCTGACGGTTAAATGGTCCTGCTAGCTCTGAGGAATGTGGCCTGGTATTTCTGGTATATTCTGTGGGTGAAATACAAACCCACAAACAGTAGACACATAACATAAGGACAAACACACACACATGTGCATTCCCCTCTGCTCAGGGGTCAGTGACCTTTCCCCATTCCAATCTTAGAGAGCTAAAAAGGTAACAATAGTTTTTGCAAACCCCGGGGCACTTTTTATACATTAAATTACTGTATGAATTCTGGTTCTTACCGCCCTGAAAGGAAATAGCTCTTTAGGAAATGGAGAATAGATTTTTCTGATATACAGTTGCACTCATCGATATAACTTCCATTGAAACTGAGCCAAATACTGAAATATTAATATTCTTGATGGATGACATGAACTCCCATTTTCTTACTCTGTAAATCAACTAGTAAACAAGACAGTGGTTGAAATAAATGTAATTCATGTCATTCCTGCTTTATGATATTGTCACTGTGAAAGGACAGTGTTTTATCCTCCTTCGTAACTATGTCTGAGAAACCAGATTGATTCAAAAGCTTACCCATGCACTATATCCAAGCATAAAAAGGAATGGAACTGAATGGTTATTTGCCACTATAGTGTATGCATTTGGGGGGCCGCCATCACAGAGTCAATGGGTTTGCAATGTTCACATTCATCAATATAAAATAGCCCCATGTGTCAGAAGGTTTCCCCGGTCTCCCAGGCACTTCATTCTCCCATTCATCAACAATACCAGCAGAGGCCAACTTTTTGTTTAACATGTCAAGCCATGAAGCCAATATAGCTCCACGGCCTTTATAAAACAAGGCCGACTACCCTGAACCACACTGACATCTGAGAAACAACAGCCATCTTTCTGTTAGATCCACTAGGACCACTTGGTTAGAAATTGAAGAGTCGCACTGTTGGGCATTGATTAGAAATAAAAATCATAATGGAAATAGCTGTCACAAATTCCTCCTCCATCTTTTTATTCCCTGAAGAACCTTTGGTTTTAATGGCCATCTTGACTGCAGTGTCTTTGACTGAACTTTTTCAAAACTTAATGACACTACACACACTATTAATTGAATGCCATTAAACCACTACCACATCCAAACAGTAATGGCTGTAAAAATCCGACTTCCTGTGAAAGAGAACTGGGTATGAACAGTATAAACAAAAACCAAGACTCTATCTATATATAAATATAAGAGAGAGATGACTCTGCATAAACCCATGTACTGAAGATTTACCTGAAACCAAGAAAACACACAACCACCACACAATATTGTCTCAAAGTTAGGGTTGCAAAATTCCAGGAACTTTCAATAAATTACCTGGTTTTTCCTAAATCCCGGTTAGAGGATTCCCAGAAGTAATAAGCCTGAAATCCGGAATCCTTCAACCAGGATTTCTGAAAAAAAACTGTGAATTAATTGAAAGTTCCCAGAATTTTGCAACCCTACTCAAAGTTGACTTAAAGTTATTGACCTCAACGTGAAGGTGCATACAATCATTTAAAGACCCTTCCAGTCTATGCCTACTAGCCGTGGGTCGTGTTCATTAGGGCGTGCAATGGAAAACGCATTGAATTGTTTTTAAAATGGTAGTTTCTCCATGTCAGTTTTCCTACATTTGGCACCTAATGAACACAACCAATCTCTCCCATAACCATTAGACCGAAGAGTAATTTCTTTGATTCATCGTGACAGTATGTTGATCCGTCCTTGGTGCTGAAACCCATCAGAAATCCATACAGACCCACGTCTCCACTGACCCATATCCCATAACAGAGGAGGGGTCTGTCTGCATGGTTGAGTAGCCTGGGAGAGACAACAAAGACAGGGGCCACCTCTGATCTGATCACTGCCCCCTGGCATAAAGCTTAGCCTACTCCTCCCTTGCCACACTCCCTGGCAAAAATCTAATAGCCAAATATATTGCATTGGCAATAAATACATAACTGAATATTGAATATTTCCAGGGAGGTTACTGGCTGCACTTCCATCAAAGTATCTCTTGCTCAAAGATACAGTATTGGGGAGTAATGATGTATAACGCATAAATGTATGCACTATGTTGCAGTGGTTTGGATTCATTGCCATCTGAAACTCCAGGGATGGTTTCTATCAGAACCAGACTGATCTCACTGTCAACTAAAACACAGACTCAAGGAGTTTACTTGATAACGTACTGTGATTCAAACTCATTGAAGCCGAGGGAAAAACTATGAATGGTTGTACCAACTGTTAAGTCATGTGTTGGGAGTTTGGCATTTGACATCAGCAGAAAATAAGTAGATTAAGTGATTAATATATCTTAAAAGGGATAGTTTGCCCAAATTACAAAATGACATATTGGTTACCCTGTTAGCAGTCCTTGGACAAGGACAGACAGCAATCAATGCTTTGGTTTTGTTTATCTGGCTGCTGTCACCAAAAGAATGCTAGTTTTAGCATTTTTTGTCCAAAAACCAATGCAAGTCAATATCCCCGAAGTTAGCATACACTATATATACAAAAGTATGTCAACACCCCTTCAAATTAATGGATTTGGCTATTTCAGCCACACCCGTTGCTGACAGGTGTATAAAATCGAGCACACAGCCATGCAATCTCCATCAACAAACATTAGCGGTAGAATGGCCTTACTGAAGAGCTCAGTGACTTTCAACATGGCACTGTCATAGGATGCCATCTTTCCAGCAAGTCAGTTCGTCAAATTTCTGCCCTGCTACAGCTGCCCCGGTCAACTGTAAGTGCAGTTATTGAAGTGGAAACATCTATGAGTAACAACGGCTCAGCCGCGAAGTGGCTCACAGAACAGGACCGTCGAGTGCTGAAGTGCGTAGCACGTAAAAATCATCTGTCCTCGGTTGCAACACTCACTACCAAGTTCCAAACTGCTTCTGGAAGCAATGTCAGCACAAGAACAGTTTGTCGGGAGCTTCATGAAATGGGTTTCCATGGGAGAGCCTAAGTTCACCATACACAAAGCCAAGCGTCGGCTAGAGTGGTGTAAAGCTTGCTGCCATTGGACTCTGGTGCAGTGGAAACGCATTCTGATGAACCACGCTTCACTAACTGGCAGTCCGACGGACACATCTGGGTTTGGCGGATGCCAGGAGAATGCTACCTGCACGAATGCATAGTGCCAACTGTAAAGTTTGGTGGAGGAGGAATAATTATCTGGGGCTGTTTTTCATTGTTCGGGCTAGGCCCTTCCTATCGCTTCAGCATACAATGACATCCTAGACGATTCTGTGCTTCCAACTTTGTGGCAACAGTTTGGGGAAGGCCCTTTCCTGTTTCAGCATGACAATGCCCCTGTGCACAAAGCGAGGTCCATACAGAAATGGTTTATCGAGATTGGCATGGAAGAACTTGGCTGGCTTGCACAGAGCACTGCCCTCAACCCCATCGAACCCAACCCCCCACAGCAACTGGCCCATGCCCCCCCCCCCGCTTCTCCTTCACCCAAATCCAGATAGCTGATGTTCTGAAAGCTACAAAATCTGGATCCCTACAAATCAGCTGGGCTAGACAATCTGGACCCTCTCTTCCTAAAATTATCTACCGCCATTGTTGCAACCTCTATTACTAGTCTGTTCAACCTCTCTCTCATATCGTCTGAGATTCCTAAAGATTGGAAAGCGGCCGCGGTCATCCCCGTCTTCAAAGGGGGAGACACTCTAGACCCAAATTGTTACAGACCTATATGCATCCTGCCCTGCCTTTCTAAAGTCTTCGTAAGCCAACTGAACAAACAGATCACGGCCTTTTCAAATCCCACCGTACCTTCTCCGCTATACAATCTGGTTTCCGAGCTGGTCACAGGTGTGCCTCAGCCACGCTCAAGGTCCTAAACGATATCATGACCGCCATCGATAAGACACAGTACTGTGCAGCCGTCTTCATCGACCTATACAAAGCCTTCGACTCTGTCAATCACTGTATTCTTATCGGCAGACTCAACATCCTCGGTTTCTCAAATGACTGCCTCGCCTGGTTCACTAACTACTTCTCAGATAGAGTTCAGTGTGTCAAATTGGAGGGCCTGTTGTCCGGACCTCTGTCAGTCTATGGGTGTGCCACAGGGTTCAATTCTCGGGCCGACTCTTTTCTCTGTATATATCAATGATGTCGCTCTTGCTGCGGGTGATTCTTTGATCCAGCTCTACGCAGACCACACCATTCTGTATACATCTGGCCCTTCTTTGGACACTGTGTTAACAAACCTCCAAACGAGCTTCAACGCCATGGCCTCCAACTGCTCTTAAATGCTAGTAAAACGAAATGCATGCTCTTCAACCAATCGCTGCCCGCACCCGACAGCCCGACTAGCATCACTACTTTGGACGCTTCTGACTTAGAATGTGGACAACTATAAATACCTAGGTGTCTGGCTAGACTGAAAACTCTCCTTCCAGACTCACATTAAGCATCTCCAATCCAAAGTTAAATCTAGAATTGGCTTCCTATTTCACAACAAAGCCTCCTTCACTCATACTGACAAACTTACCCTCGTAAAACTGACTATCCTACCGATCCTCGACTTCAGCGATGTCATTTACAAATTAGCCTCTAACACTCTACTCAGCAAATTGGATGCAGTCTGTCACAGTGCCATCCATTTTGTGACCTGTATGCTCTCGTTGGCTGGTCCTCGCTACATATTCGTTGCCAAACCCACTGGCTCCAGGTCATCTATAAGTCTTTGCTAGGTAAAGCTCTGCCTTATCTCAGCTCACTGGTCACCAGTCACCAGCAGGTATATTTCACATCCCCAAAGCCAAAACTTGCTTTGGCCGCCTTTCCTTCCAGTTCCCTGCTGCCAATGACTTGAACGAATTGCAAAAATCACTGAAGTTGGAGACTATCTCCCTCACTAACTTTAAGCGTAAGCTGCCAGAGCAACTTACCGATCGCTGCAGCTGTACACAGCCCATCTGTAAATAGCCCATCCATCCAACCAACTACCTACCTCATCCCCATATTTGTTTTTCTGCTCTTCTGCACACCAGTATTTCTACTTGAACATCCTCATCTGCACATATATCACTCCAGTGTAAATTGCTAAATTGTAATTACTTCGCCACTATTGGCCTATTTATTGCCTTACCTCCTTACTTAATTTGTACACACTGTATACAGATTTTTCTATTGTGTTATTGACTGTACGTTTGTTTATCCCATGTGTAACTCTATGTTGTTGTTTTTGTCGCACTGCTTTGCTTTATCTTGGCCAGGTCGCAGTTGTAAATGGTTAAATAAAGGTGAAATAAAAAAATTTATAATAACAATCGAACACCTTTAGGATTAATTGGAACACCGACTGCAAGCCAGGCCTAATCGCCCAACATCTGCTCCCGCAGCAATGTTCCAACACCTAGCGGAATGCCTTCCCAGAAGAGTGAAGGCTGTTATAGCAGCAAAGGGGGACCAACTCCATATTAATGCCCATGATTTTGGAATGAGATGTTCGACAAGCAGGTGTCCACATACTTTAACATCACCCCAAAAAGTCTGAAATTGATTATGTCGCTAAAACATGCTAATCACATAAATACATGTAGCCTAATTATTATTTTCAGCAAAGCTATGTCTACTGAGGGAGAGGAGCTTCTTAACATCTTGACAGAATCCTTTGTTTCTGGAATCCAGTTACCTTGCTCATTGCACCATACCATTGTTCCTATGGACGGGAGAACACCACAATGGTTACTACGTAAATGTGCCCAAACCTACAGTGGTTTGGGCTCATTTCCCACATTTCTGTTCTGCTGGGACAGCAGCTCATCCATCCAGAGAAGATGAGGCATGACAGGAAACCAGTGAGAAGAAGCCAGATAAACATATAAGGAGTCAAGAACACCAATGTACTGCCTAGGAGTTGAACGGGTATTGTTTTTTTTACGACTTTTATTCTGATGTAACCCCAAACTTGATTTGTTTGAGATTGTTTGATTTACTGTACTGCTAAGTGTAACCACTAATTTAAAGGGAATAAGTATTTCGCAACTAATTCATGTACATTCCTAGTCCATCAATGAATTAAAACGCATGAAGCAAAGGCTCAAATCGATGTCAAAATAAAGAGACATAATTCATCAGCTTTCGCAGGACTGACTTTATTTGATTAGCACGTCCATACGGCCTAACCCAGGGAGCTAGCATGCCAACATATATTTCTAAGACAATGTCTCAATGACTTTCTAATCAAATGACCTGTACATCAGTGCTTATAGCATGAGAGGTTTTGGAGAGAGGTCATTTCTGTCTCTTTATCTACAGTAACTGTGGTCTCAAAGTAATGATCCACTACCCATGATTGATGACTTGTCTTATGTGTTTTTGTTCATGCAGAGGTTGAAACATCAATCGAACCCGGAATCTGAAGTCACTCTTTTCTTTTTTATCAAATCAATTACATTTTTCTTTGCATATGCAAACCTTTACTGAACTTCTGAGCGGATAAATCTGTACGATATAATGCAAATTCCTTCACATACGCATGCAACGTTGCAATATCTGGCCTAATAGATGAATTACATTCAAACCTTTATAAGGGGGATCCAAGTCAGTCATCTGTGCCCTCTCATTTCAGTGATATATTTATCAGAATATAAAAAATCCCATGGCCACGGTGTTGTGAAAGTCCAGAGTCAGCCATGAAAGGAAGACATATTAAGAGTTAACGATGGAGAGCTTGACCCTGAGAACCATATAGGGCTCCTTTGAGGTGTATTGAGCTTTCTAAAGCCTCAAGCTTTATTTTGCTGCTCCATTGTCCAGAGTGTCTGTGTCACACACCTCCTCTATGTCCTGTAGGCTGGAGGCGTCCGTATCATCACCGCCGCTACTCTCACTGTTCTTGAAGGCGAGGCCGCCCATGAAGGGGTACACGCCCAGACTCTGGGCGTAGAGGTCTCTGATGTTATGGTAAGGGAGCTCCAGGTCGTGTCTCTCGGACGCCTTTTGACTCAGACACAGGCCCTCCTCAATGGCTTTGTTCCTCTGGTAGTACTTGGAAAACTTGTTAAAGATTATGGTGATAGGCAAGGCAACCACCAGCAAGCCGCAGAGGATGCACAGGGTGGCCACCAACTTCCCCAGCAACGTCACCGGGCAGGTGTCACCATAGCCCACGGTGGTCATGGTGATGGTGGCCCACCACCAGCCCATGGGTATGGTGCCCAGCTCAGTGTCCTCCTCCTCTTTCTCTGCTGAGTAGATGAGCACGGAGAAGATGGAGATGCCCACAGATAGGAAGAGGAGCAGCAGGCCCACCTCGTGGTAGCTATGGCGGACAGTAGCACCGAGCGCACGCAGACCCACCGAATGGCGGGCCAATTTTAGGATCCTGAAGACGCGCATCAGCCGGAGGACCTGCACCACCTTGCCCACGTTCTCCAGGTTCTCGTTCTCCTCGCTGTTCTCATCATCCACCGTCTCAAAGGCCAGCGTGATGTAGAAGGGCAGGATGGAGGCCACGTCGATGATGTTCAGGGTGTTGCTGAGGAACTTCCTTGGGGAGGGGGCTACGATCAATCGGATGATGAACTCGGCCGAGAAGCAGACGATGCAGACCACCTCCAGGATGGCCAGTACGGGGTCCTCGATGTGCCTCTCGTTCTCGTCCAAGATCTGAAACTCAGGCATGCTATGGACGCACATGGCCACGATGGAGGTGAGCACCACGCTCAGCGAGGCCACAGCGATGATCTTGGACGAGAGCGAATGACCGGGGTCCTCTAGCCTAATCCACACGTAGCTCCGCACCTCTGCGCACCACGCCCCCTTGAACTTCTCCAGGTCCTTGTCCATGGCTGAGAGCTCTTCGAAGGACGAGTCCAAGCTGGGCGGCTGCACGTCGTCGCTTTGGACGTCCCAGTCGCGGTCCTCGATGTACTCCTTGCGCTCCTGGAACCAGTTGCTGCAGCAATCCCCTAAGTGGAGCTCCTGGATGCCCCAGTACTCAATCTCCTGGCTGAAGGAGAAGACGCATACCTCTTCCATGATGTGGATGCGGCCTGTGCGGTAGAAGTTGATCACACTGATGAAGATGTGGGGATTGCGGTCAAAGTAGTACTCGCGCTCGGTGGCACTGTAGTCGTCGCATAGCTCCAGGATGGCGTCCTCGCTCCGGCAGTGCAGCAGGCGGCCCAGGCGTGTGTGGGGGAAGCGGAGCAGCGTCTCCTCTGCCACCTCGTGCCGGACACCTCCCACGTTGAGGTATACCTGGTCTTCCTCATTTCCGCATCGGTGGAGGACTTGCCCATATCCCATGTTGTTGATGATGAGCCATAGGCCACATGGGCAAGGAGGGGGAAGTGCTGGTGGGAAATGTAGTTTGGGATGATCAGCCTCCGGTGGCTAGCAATGAGGTTAAGGCTCAAGGGTCCATCTATGAGGAGGAGAAACATTCCAATTATCAATAGTCATTCTACCACCCATTTTAAGTTTAAGGAATAGGGTTGTTCCATGTGATATCAATGACTTTCTGACTGCACCCCTTTTGATTTGAACAAAACCTTCCATACATGTTTTCCCATGGTAGAAGTGGTCAGAAAGTGA
This sequence comes from Salmo trutta, assembly GCF_901001165.1. Taxonomy (NCBI): domain Eukaryota; kingdom Metazoa; phylum Chordata; class Actinopteri; order Salmoniformes; family Salmonidae; genus Salmo; species Salmo trutta. The sequence goes on from NC_042991.1 coordinate 29,894,168, forward strand.
CTTTTAGGGCCTGAATGCCATAACCTTTAGGAGATAAAGGTGCTCATATTTCACTCATTTTTCACACTGCACCCTACCATTAGACATCCATGTCTTCATCACTGAAAATGATAAACGGATGAGTTTGATATAATTTGAAAGCTTACAAACAGGGTTGCCAAACAATTAGATTATTTCTTGAATTAAAAAAAAATCATTTTTATAATAATGTCTTTAACCTTTAACATGAATTATCAAAAAGTGTCATCAGAGGTGTTTGTACCCACCATCGGTTGAGACACAGCTTGTTCTTGAATAGGTGTCATGTTTTGGCTGTACTACAGTGCCAATAAAATGTAAATTTCTACTTTAAAATGGTACCACAAAGATGGTTGGAGGTCCACACATCAGATAATGTTGACTTGAGTGGGAATATCCATGGTCTTCAATGAAACTGTCACTTTTGAAACATTCCCATTCAAGATGACATTCGACAGTGGGTGGATATCTTTCTGGTAGTAATTGGAAGTTCAAATTTCAATTCAATTTCAATGGTGTACCATCTAAATTGCATTGGTCTGAAGGGATAAGTCCATTCTATGAATTCTGTTTCTATGATTGAAATGACACCCACCATGTATTCAAGAGTATGCTGTCTCAGCCATGAAATGCACAACACAAACACCTCAGATGATGTAAAATAGGGTCTAAGATACAGTACATGACCAAAAGTATGTTGACACCTGCTCATCGAACATCTCACTCCAAAATCATGGGAATTAATATGGAGTTGGTTCCCCCTTTGCTGCTACAACAGCCTCCACTCTTCTGGGAAGGCTTTTCACTAGATGTTGGAACATTGCTGTGGGGACTTGCTTCCATTCAGCCACAAGAGCATTAGTGAGGTTGGGCACTGATCTTGGGCGATTAGGCCTTGTTCGGAGTCGACGTTCAAATTCATCCCAAAGGTGTTCCATGGAGTTGAGGTCTGGGCTTTGTGCAGGCCAGTCAAGATCTTCCACAACCGATCTCGACAAACCATTTCTGTATGGACCTTGCTTTGTGCACGGGGGCATTATCATGCTGAAACAGGAAAGGGCCTTCCCCAAACTGTTGCCACAATGTTGGAAGCACAGAATCGTCTAGAATGTCATGTATGCTGTAGCGATAGGAAGGGGTATGTGAAAATGTGAAAACTCCGATTTTCCACCTTTTTTTGCATAATTCTTTATTACAAAACTTTTTCAGAAAAATATAAAATAGTTTGATAACCCCGTTGGTAAGCTTTCAAATTATATCAAACTAAACCGTTTATAATTTTCAGTAATGAAAACATGGATGTCTCATGGCAACTTTGAGCACCTCATCTTGTTTTGGTATTCAAGTCCAAAAAGTAACTTTATGACCACTTCTCCCATGGGCAAACATGTTTGGAAGGATTTGTTCAAATCAAAAAGGGTACAGTCAGAAAGTGACTGAATTCATATAGAATGAGTCAATTGGTGTATAAACTTATCTGTCCTCTTGAATCAGCCTGGTGTCATAGACTAGACATAGCAAATGTATATCCAGGACACTGAAATAGTATGATATGTTACGTTTGGTATGGTTACATAAGACAGAAGGTTACTTAAGATAAAAATGAAAGTAAAGTGGTTGGTCAGGGTGGATGGGTAGACGGATAACAGGAACATCTAGTAACCCAAAGGTTGCAAGTTTGAATCTCATCACAGACAACTTTAGCTGTTAAATAGATAATTAGCAACTTTTAAACTATTTACTACATTTTAACTACTTAACATGTTAGCTAACCCATTTCCCTAACCTTAACTCTTTTAGCTAACCCATCCCCTAACCTTAATCCCTTTAACCTAACTCCTAAACTTAACCCTAACCACTAACCCTTACCCCTGCCTAGCTAACGTTAGCCACCTAGCTAGAATTCGTAACATATTATACGTTTTTGAAACTTCGTCACATATTGTATGTTTTGCTAATTCATAACATATAATATTAATTGTAATTTTTAACATATACGAAATGAGTGATGGACAGCTACAAATGAATACATACCATACCATTCGTGACGTAACATATCATACTAAATTGTATGTTTCGGATTGACGTACTGAATAATACGCAATGCTGAGACCAGGTTGCTTGAATAGCATTCCTAGGACACATTTGACTGCTTTTAAAACCAATAATATATTACACCATGAAAAGTTTCTTCCCTGTGCCCACCAATGTTTATATCAACATGCAATGGCTAGCTTAAATGGGAAGAATATAAGAATAGGGTGGGTGTGTGGTGTGTTGATAGTACTGAATCACCGTTCAATGCCTATCACTTCCTCAAGCAGGCAAAAGTACTAGATTATCACCAAGGGAATCGAATTACAGGCCCTCAGCACCAGAGAAATAGGATTTGACAACAGGATGAAATGAGACTTTACATCGAGCAATTATTTAAAAAATATATCTTAATTTTTGCGGACAGCAAACTATTTCGACAAGTGTTATTATGGACCCCTTCATCCGACACCGGACAGCTAAAGAACGAGACTACCTTTAAAATGTTATTTTGGTTAGTCTTGAATGGCGACTGTAACTTTTATGTCAAATTAAACGTGATAGGCTACAATTGTTTTAGTTAGGCAAAATGTAAAAGAGAAAAACAAGTATAGCCTATATACAGTCTCAAATACCAATTAGACTGAAGTCAATTTCCGTTTCTCACAACAATGTAGGCAATATTATATTCTATATTAGGCAAGCATGTTTAAACAAATCGACATGATGGGCTCCTCGATAAGTTCAACATGATAATAATACATAAAGCATACCTGTTCCTGTGCCCTTTCTTTCCATTAAAATAACTTTCCGGGTACTGATTATCCGATTATTCTCATCCCCAAATAAATAGTAGTCCCATGCTTCATAAGGAATTATCCCTAAACCGAAACGTTGTTGGTGCTCGGAGCCTGCCCGCACTAATGATCGGACGAGGACTGTAGCAGGTTGAATCACGCAGTCCACTACTCCGACAAAAACGCACCAATAAAAACGGCGCGAGGATTTTGTGGTCCAAAGCCAAGCAATGGTTTCCTTCAATCTCCGAGAGGGGAGGTGCATCGGATTTGGTGAAGATTTTAGTCTTATGATTAAATGTGGCAAATTGGATCTGGGTTAGTAGCGGGCCTAGAAGAGTCCTATGCGACCTAAACATTTGACTTGTCTTCATTCTCGTTTTAACCATTTTTCAAATGCCTTACCGGTGGTTTTGCCTATTGATGGTAGCATACAAGCACAGACACCTACAAGTAAGATTACTGTATTCAGGCACTAAATGTTTGACAACATTTTGACTCCCCTTTCCCATTTCCATTTGACCTCAACTCTGAATGCCTGGGGAACATTATTCGTTTGATTGTGGATCCCCTTTACAGGAGGTTTGAAGTTGACGTCATTGTCGGTGAGTTTGACTCTTGAATCTCTTCTTTCATAATTCATGCATTGTAATTGTACATGTATTTGCCAACTTATGCTTACACCCTCTCCAACCCTTCCAGATGACCTGAAAGTCATAAACTTGACACCCAGCCTGGCTACTCGGTGTGGAATGAGCGTGAAAATGGACCCGATGGGCAATGTCATGTTTGCTTCTGTTCTAAGCTGCTTTGCCCAGAACGTGGTAAAACTAAACGGCTGTTTTTGCTTCAGCTTCAAATGGGCAATTTGCCATTTAGTGTCTGCAATTGCTATCTGTATTGTGTCATGGGGGTCATGTTTTAAATTGCATAATCAGTCAACTTTTTGGGGGATTTTTTTTTTTTTTAGGATAAGACCTTCAGCTTGGTCAGACAGCTAAGGCTGCAAGGAAACCACATGAGTGCCAATTTAGAGTATTCAGACCCCTCTAGCAACACATTTTTTTAAAAATCGCCAAGCGACAATTTTTTTTGGGAGACTGACGTGAAAGCACATAGTTCTTACTCTTCTCAACGTGCTGCCGTGGGCCCCACCCCGTCCCAAAGCACCCCAGTCCTCATGCAGCAGTCCCTCCCAGCTGCAGTCAGAGCAAGAGATGTTCACCCCTCTGTGTCCAGACTGCAAATGAATCGCACATAAGGGGAGCCGCCGCTGGCTGATCCCGCCCTGGCTTACATTCAGGGCGGGATGTAAAATGTTCTTTGTCTAAAATAAATCACTACAGAAAAATACATCTCTGCATTTGATTCACACAGCCTCAGTCACTTACTCACCTTGTCCACTGTGTGCCTCTCTGTGACATAAGCTAAAAACATCTAGCTGGCTAGCTCATGTCTCAGTCTAAACTGTACACTCCAAAAATACAGAAAGGAGAGGGAATCAAACCCTGAATTCAAAGGCAGGTTGAAGCCGTTTATTGGAGATGATACACGGACATACTGCCTCTATTGTATGGCTGATTTCTACGCCAAACTTAATGATGTAAAACAAAACACATGACAACTCAAAAACATATCCAAAAGGCAAAGCCTTACAACCGTTCCACCGAAAATAAGCTGCCATTTATGGTTAAAAAAATTGACTCTGCAAAGAAGGCTGAGGCCACCATGGCATTAGCTATCGCTAAACACTGTTCCATGCTGGCATGTGATCACATTGGAGAAGCATGTAGATCTGCTTTCTCAGACTCCACTACTAATACCCACTTAAAAATGCACAGGACAAAGTGCACAGAAATGATTAATGGTGTTCTAGCACCATACTTTCTGAAAAAGTTGGTCGCAGATGTGGGTGACCAGCGTTTCAGCCTCCTCCTCGATGAGTCCACAGATGTAGGTGTTTCTAAGTACCTGGGGCTTGTGATAAGGTACTTTAGTGACACCAAGCAGACAATTGTATCAACATTTCTGGGGCTTGTTGAGTTGGAGGGAGGAGATGCCAAATCTATAGCCCGTGCTGTTGTGGCTTTCCTCGAGAAGTGTTGTCTTAAAAAAGAGAAACTCCTGGGGATAGGGACTGGTAATGCCTCTGTTATGACGGGGATTAACATAGGGGGACCAATAAAGTACTGAAGGAGGAGTATGGCTTCAAATATCTGGTTCTTTTTCGCTGTGTGTGCCACTCTGCAGCTTGCTGTAAGTCATGCTTCCAATGACACCATCCCCCGTAGTGTGGAGTACTTGGTACGAGAGACTTATAACTGGTTTTCAGTGTCTCCAAAGCGTAGGGAGGCCTACAAGGCCATATATGAGTCCATCAACTGTGGGGAGTAACCTTTACAGATAACCAAGGTGTGTGCCACACATTGGCTCTCCATTGAACCTGCGGTTTCATGCATTTTGGACCAGTGGGAGGGGCTTAGTCTGCCATTCGCAGTCACCAAGTCCAGTGAACACTGCTATATGGCTGAGGTTTTATACTCCAAGTACAGTGATCCTCAAAACATGTTGTATCTGAATTTTTTGAAGTCAGTGCTGGGTGAGGTACAGTTGGCCATCAAGGCTTTTGAGGGAGAGCAAGTACTCCCAAGCTACTTGACAGCTTGGCTAGCCTGATCAAGTATGTGAGCAGCAGGGTGCTGAATCCACTGGCAAATGTTGATGTACTCAAAGGGCCAATAGATGGATACATCAGTCCCAAACCGTACCTTGGTTACCTTTTTGAGTCAAATGCAGCTGAGCTCCACCTTGCGCCTGAGGATGAAAACAATGTCCGAAAGCGGTGTGTAGCCTTCACCATCTCCCTCACTAATGAGTTGAGGGTGAGACTGCCGGACAACATCGAAGCATTGCAGTACATGCCAGTTTTCAATGTGGAGGAAACTAAAGCACAATGAGAGCCCTGGAGAAATAGAAAAAATAGCCAAGCTCCTTGGCTACTCCCCTGTAGAGATAAACAAGATTGTCCAGCAATGGCGTGCCATCCATCTTAGTAAATGGAATGAGACAAAAAACACACTGGGCTTCTGGAGTGAGATTTGGAAGTTCAGGGATGCAGCTGATATCAACCCGTTTCAAGAACTTGCCATGGCTGCTGTGTCTGTGTTGTCCTTGCCACACTCGAATGCTGAAGTCAAGAGAGTATTCAGCCAAATGAGTGTGGTAAAAAGCAAACTTAGAAATCGGATGTCCTTGCAGACCTTAACTGCATCCTGTACATTGGATATGGACTGAAGCTGTCTGGTGAGGCTTGCTATGAGCACCAGCTGCCTGATAATGTTTTGCAGATTTTGGGCACATCAGCTGCTTACTCATTTAAGTCAGCTCCCTCAGTTGCTGAACCTGCCATAGAGAGCCCTGACCAAAATGACGATGACCCACTCTTTCTGTGAGCCAGCCCAGCCTGTGTGTGGAGGGGGGTCTGGGAAAAAAAACAATTAACCTGAATTATGGCCAGACTAGTTACCATCATTTTCTCACATTGCCATTGACAGTTTTGTCTATTGTTTCTTTTTGGTCCATTTAGATTGTTAATGTAGATTGTATACAAAAACATTTTATGGTTAAAAATTTTCATGTTTTACTGTGACTTGTTGTTGGCTCCTAAGTGGACCATAAGGTTAAAAACCAAACCAAATTAAGAAAACTAAACTAAAAAACAAAAATAAAATAAAAAACTAAGTAACTCCGCCAGAGTGTCTCTTTTGGGTCACTTCTGCCGTTCCCAAGCCCGGATAAAGGAGGAGGGTTGGAATTGTGACATAAAAAAAAAAAGAATCGACAGAAGAAAGTTCATTTGTAGTTCTAAACATATTTTGGGTGTTTTTTACTCACTTTTTGTCTCTCCCACGATGTTATTCCTCTCTCCTACAGCGTCCATCACAATTACATGCACATGGCCAATTATGCAAATTAGGTGATGACGTCGTTTAGCGACTTTTAGGACAGCCAATAGCTACTTTCCTTACTGAGGAGTTGGCAACACTGCTCCGTGTACAGAGTAGGCAAAACCTGTAGCTACACCCTATGGGCCTCCCGAGAGATTCTGTGTGACCGTACCTACATGGAGGTAAGTGAGCAGAGCATGCCCCAATGGACTAATGGAGGCCAACGTTACGCCAAAGGCCTTACATGTTCTGTTTTAAAGGCAAATATGCGCTGGAAGCCAAATCCTCCATCTACATGTGACTCGGTTTTTACTGCAGTCCAGTTCTAGAGACATACATCCCTCTACTTTCATATCACATCAATAAATTCCCATGCGAAATACACACTTGCTGTACACTTAACAGTTGCAGCGGACAGTATTTTTCAGTAACATGCTTGTGGCGTCAGTGTTGTGTACACAGATGTTAGGAGACGCAGATGGCTAATTAGCACAGATTGTCTGTTTTCTGTAACAAGGCAGTGTGTGAACCTTAACCCTACAATGGTATGTAGTAATCAAACCATGTTTTTTGATATGAGATATTCCTTATGTTTCTGAAACTGTACTGCAGCGACTAGTGTTAACCTTTTTTAGAGCAATGTTAAAACACTAGTCGCTAAACAAAACTCACCTGGCTAGAAGATGTTATCGTCAATAGGTAGTTAAGATACAGTGGGGGAAAAAGGTATTTGATCCCCTGCTGATTTTGTATGTTTGCCCACTGACAAAGAAATGATCAGTCTATAATTTTAATGTTAGGTTTATTTGAACAGTGAGAGACAGAATAACAACAAAAATATAGAGAAAAACGCATGTCAAAAATGTTATAAATTGATTTGCATTTTAATGAGGGAAATAAGTATTTGACCCCCTCTCAATCAGAAAGATTTCTGGCTCCCAGGTGTCTTTTATACAGGTAACGAGCTGAGATTAGGAGCACACTCTTAAAACCTGTTAGGGACAGACGTTCCGCTAGCGGAACGCCTCACCAATATCCAATGGTAGAGCGTGGCGCGAAATACAAATACCTTAAAAATGCTATAACTTCAATTTCTCAAACATATGACTATTTTACACCATTTTAAAGACAAGACTCTCTTTAATCTAACCACATTGTCCGATTTCAAAAAGGCTTTACAGCGAAAGCAAAACATTAGATTATGTCAGGAGAGTACCCTGCCAAAAATAATCACACAGCCATTTTCAAAGCAAGCATATATGTCACAAAAACCAAAACCACAGCTAAATGCATCATCAGATGACACTCCTAGGACATTATGTGATAATACTCCAACCGGGCGACGTTATATTCATTCATAGACTGAAAGAAAAACATGGAGTCGTCTCGTGCACGCGCACTTCAGTGTCATTGTTCCCTGCCTGACCACTCACAAAAACTCCTGCTGTTTTTCGCCCAGAGACTGCAGAGACGTCATTCCACTTTCTGGCACTTTCTGACAATGCTACCAGTGTAGGCATGTTTCCCTTAACCTAATGAGGGATGGTAGAATACTTGACTGTCCTGCTGCTACGTGGTCAATGTCACCGACACGCTTTCCTTCCTCACCTGGCCGCGCAACAATGAGACTGGGAACGGTCAGCTTATATTCAGAATGAGACTCACTCATGGTAAGAGTGCACTAATTTCAATTTGACGCCTGGCCTCTACATTTTAGTCAGTCCTGATCTGAGGATTGAATATTCCATCATTGGCATAAACCTAGCAGGTCTCCTTCACTGCATTTATAATCTTGATAAATTGCCTGATTGCCTGATTGCCTGGGTGGAAATATTTCCACCCTGTAATACTTCCACTTATCCAACCAGCTCCGGTCTGCAGGAGTAGTTATGGAGTAGGTGGTTGGTGAATTCAGCAGAGGCCTCTAGTTGATGTAGCATTTGCTATAGATCTGTCATGTTTATTGGGGCACAGCAGGATATGAAAATGAGCATTTCTTATTGGATAAGTTCAGGTACCTCCCTGTTTCATGGCCGCTGAACACTTCCCCCGGTTTTCTCTTTCTATGTTCCAGATGCCTCATATAACTCGTTCCACCAGGAGGAGGACAACCCCGTGGTGACATACCTAAGACAGCCTCTGTACTTTGAGGTGGAGCTTACCAGGTCCACTGACCCCAAGGTGGCGCTATTGCTTGACCACTGCTGGGCCACACTCAACAAGGACTGTCTCCCAACCCAGATGGAATCTCATTAATGGGTAACTTGCTCTACTTTTGACCCAGACAAGTGTTTTGGGTAGTGGGTTACTTTGGATTTAATGCTGACTTAGCGTTCCAACCCTGATAACTTTTTTGAGTGCATTATTTCAATCTAAATGAACATGGTTGTATTCAGTAGATCTTTCTAAAAAGTGATCAGAATATGTAGGTATGTTAACTCCTTGAACCTGCTTTGTAGTATACCCCCTCAGGTAGGGACAGCCTAATCAGGCTATTTCTAAAGAATTCAGACCAAACCACCGTAGGACTTCATTCACAAGGTGGTTGCGGTTACAGATTTTTTTATTTGTCTGCTTAACTTGGTTCCTGTCTCCACTGGCAGCTGTGAGAAACCGGAGGCTCTGTACCATGTGGTCTTCCACCCAGTGGTGGATGACTCCAGGGTCCACTTCCCCTCTCACATCATACACTTTGAGGTCCAGATGTTCTCCTTCGCCAAGGATGTGAATTACCTTAGTGGCCAGGTAAAGTTCACAAAATAGTTTCTGTTTAGGTACATTTTGTTTGAGTGGTAATCATCCCTTTGTCTATTTGGTTCGTAGCTCTTTGTCCATTGCGTTGAGCTCATCTGTGACGCCAGTAGTCCCTCTGGCCTCTGTAGTGGACGGTGTGTGAACCAGGACAACAATGAGAAAGGTATGGAATGATTTTCAGACTCTGTCAAACACACCTGAACTAACAGGTTTTTCTCTCAACAGGGCAAAGACATCTGAGGAGCATCGCATATGTTTCATCTGGACAGGTTCTTCGTGTGTAAATGTCCGATGTGAGGAAAGTTCAAATAAAGTGTTCTACATTATTTGGTTTGATTCACTTGCACCTCAATCTATCAATTTCTCTAATTTGGCTTTTCATCAGGCATGGCAGTGTGAGTGGGTCAGAAAAAGTAACTTAAAATTAAGGTATCTTTAATGCTCATCTGGTTATTTGCATTCAACATCAAGGCATATACTTTAGTCATCTGACATGTATAAATCAACCACCTTTTGTAATTCTGCAACTCGGCACCAGTTTTAAGCTGCAAACCAATTTTCCATCTGAGGGAAAAGTAACTTTTAAAATAAACAATTGGTATAAAAGCAGAACAGACTTCCAGTGTAGTAGGAAGAACTGACTCAGTGTTCCAGCATATTCCCCCAAAGTGATGCCAGTAGGGCTCCAAGGCTGTGGATGGATGCGAGCTCTGACTGCAGCGGTGTTGGTCTTTCAATTTTGGTAGTAAACAGATTCCAATTTCTCTCTTCTGAGGCATGTAGAATTGGCATTTTGGTTTACTTCCTGAATTAACTTTACCTAATTCAACGGTCCATGCATTGAGTTTACTGATGTTTAGGCTGTTAGTGCCGCTGAGTCCCAGGGTGAGATGGCGTGGAGTACTGGTATCTAGCCTGAGGCAGCATGTGATGAGTCGGGTCAGTCATTACACCAGTCAGTGCTGCAGCAAGACTGGACTCTGTTGGGATCCTCCCTGTGAGGTGTACTGTGTGTAACTGTGGTACTGAGAGATAAGGTGATCCTCTGTGCACATGCTGTGACACTATCCACTAACAGTGTTGCTTTTTCACTCCCGACAGTTGTGCAAACTCCTGTTGAGTCTTTCAAGGTGAATACTACTCATCAGAGGACAGGACCTGGAAATGTAAACGAGTGGCTACTTTTCCCAATCTAGACGCACACGCTACAGCTTCTCACTAGTGTAACACATGATCATTGTTCCTGGCAGATGCCCTCATCCCATGCTATTGTGCGTAAGACTAGTTCATCAACGACTCAAAGTTGGCCTTTGTGGGAGTGACTATAGGTGTGACCTTACTGAGTAAAGTGTTTCATTTCATTTTTAATCACAACTGTGGCTCTGTGCTTGTGGGGTTGTCCACAAGTCATATTGTATTTTTTTTTTAAGTGTGGTTAGATTAAATCACATTTTAAGAGTAGAAATGGGCAGTGTATGACTTTGGCTGTGTTAACAGAGTACCACAGGTTTACGGGGAAGGTGTGAGGTTGGTAGATTAAACCTATGCGCTGGTAGTTTCTGTTGGCTAATACAAATACAAAGTTTGAAGGTCCACCAGACTACTCTTCACATCTGGGCGGAGCATCAACTGAAAATTCATGAATATAAACTTCACTGATTGGTAGCTGTTCAATAGACAACTTTCCAAGTCAAATTTGCACTCAATACTGTATGGTACTGCCTGACAAATGCACAATTACACTTTTTTGTGACTATTGTAATAGCCTCAAAGGAAAACAAGTGCGTGCCGTCAATTACACTTAGCGTCGACGGTTCCAGGATCGTACCCTTTCAATTTTCACCTAAAATAACATACCCAACTCTAACTGCCTGTAGTTCAGGACCTGAAGCAAGGATCTGCATATTCTTGATAACTTTTGAAAGTACACTTTGCGGTTTGTGGAAATAGGAAATTAGTAGGGTGACCAGACGTCCCCGTTTTTGGTGGCCTATCTCCAGCTGTAGCTGTCCCCGGAAATGTCCTCGTTTTTAACTGTGCGTTAAAAACAGACCGCAAAGGGAAATAATATTTTACATGGCAAGAAAGACCAGGCAGAAGAGTCTACCAGTTGACATCTCAGTGGCGTTGTGCTTGTTTTTGCCAACATAGCGGGCTGCTCGCTATAGCAACTTCATTCACTCTTCTTCTACTAACTACTTGCTCACGATAGTTTTAGAGAAAACTGATGTGGGAAAACTCGGCCAGAAGCTAGCAAGTGTCAAAGTGAATACACATCACCACCACAAGCGTCTTTTCAAGCCAGCTAAGTTACAATCGTTTCTGATAGTAGCTAGTGATGTTATGTCATAATTTATTATATAGATAGATTATCTGCTCTATAAGGTTTTACATATGTTATGCTATCTAACATTAGCTATGTAGACTAAGTTAGTTATCTAGTTAGCTAGCTACTGTCATGGTAGCTAGGTTAAAAAACAAACATTCACATGCGTTGGACTGGCTCTTTTGAAAATATATTACATGAATGCACAATTAATTGAGAATATTTATTTGTAGATTACAATTTTAATGGTTTGGCATTATAATAAGTGTAGTGTGAAAATATAATTAGACATTTTCATGGATAACATTAGCATAATGTTTTCTGTTAGAGTGGAGAGGAAGGAGAGGAGGAAGACTGGATGAATGCATGAGAGAGGAAAGGTAAAGATATGATTACAGAGCCCGTCAATTTATTATTCCAAACAATGTTTTTGAGATAAATTACAAAAATGAGGCAAGCAATGGGAATCTGTTAACCAAAGTATTTTATCTAATAGTGTATTATTTATTATTAAAGATTGGATAGGAAGGAAAAGAGAGTGAGGAGGAAAAATGAAGGGAGTAAAAAAAGTGAAGTGAGGAGAGTGTAGAAGAGTGAGGTGGAAAGGTGAAGAGAAGGAAAGGAAGAGAAGGAAGATGAGTGAAGAAAAGAGGAGAGAGAGATTGGAGAGAATAAAAAGTTAAGAGTAAGAAGAGTGACACAAGGAGAGTGAAGAAGAGCAGACAGAGGATGGTTCTTTCCAAGAAACGGAAAATGCCATTTTAATGGCAACATGATGAGAGATTTTCCGTTTATACGCTCAGGTCAAGACGATAGAATGGTTCACAGCAACCTTTGTAATTCCTCTTTTTCCAATTGGCAGTGGGGGAAGAACGGCAGTGGTAGAACATCAGCAGACGAAAAAGCATAAAGCCTCTGATTGCCCGTGTTGGTGTGCACTCAGTCACCACATTCTTCAAGAAGGTAGAGCCATCCCAAGAAGAATATGGTTTAGCTGTGCAGGAGGGTGTCTTTGCATACCACACTATGCGACACAATCATAGTTACAGATCTATGGACTGCACAGCACAACTAACACAGAAGCTTAATGAGCCAAAGTTTACATGTGCTAGGACAAAATGTGAAGCCATAGTGAGTAAGATATGATGGCAGCACAGCTGTGGAAACAAAACTGCTTGATTTTGTTGAATTGAACGGAGACACAGCAGAGGAAATTGCAGCTGAGGTCCTGGTGGTCATCCAAAAATGTAACCTGGATAACATTCTCTGCCGACAACACAAATACCAACGTCGGAGGACTGAATAGGCCAAGGAGGGTCAATGTCCATATCAAAGTTAAAAAGGCTCTGCAGCGGGAGGTGATTGGCTTAGGTTGTCCTGCCCACATCATTCATAACACGGCCAGAACAGCTTTGGATATGATTCCCCTTGATGTTGAGTACCTGCTCACAAAGATATTTTCATATTTTCACCGTCAGAGTAGAAAGATTGAAGAGCTTTTGTGAGTTTGTTGGCCAGGAGTGCCATAACATTTTAGGACACCGCAAGTCCATGCTCCCTGCTCTAGAAAGGGTGCTGAAAATGTATGTGCCATTTGAAATCCTTTTTTCTTTCTGAAAACAAATGTCCTGTTGTCCTGCGAACAATGTTCGATGATCCACTGGCTGGCCTTTGTCCATGGAAACCTGACCGTATTCAGTGACGTGAACATGATGCTTGAAGGCCAGGACCACTGTGCTGTGGAGTCAGCTGCAATTCTGAGAAACGTTGAGGCAAAATTGACTGCAAGGTGTGATGACAACTTCATTCCAGTTTTGGTCAGAGGACTTCTGAGAGAGCTAGAGGAAAATGGAGCAATGTCTAAAGAGAGCTTTCTCAAAACATCCCAATCCTTCTTCACTACGGCTGTGAATTATTTGCAAGCATGGGGAAAGCACACAAATAATGTAAAAGATTTACATTGTCTCCTTTTAAAAGGCAACCTCAGCGTGAAGAGATCCAGAAGGCAGCAGGTACGCTGCAGGAAAAATGCCCCAATGTGACCATCATTGAGGATGCATTGTGTGACGAGGTTACTGGCCTGCAAGAGTTCCTAAAGGGGGGAATCACTTGAAGAATGGAAAACATCTGAGACAACACTTAGTCAGAGATGGAGCACGGTGGCTACACACTTCAAAGAGAACGACATCCCACACACTAACCTGGCTAAATTAGCGTCTGTTGTCATGTGCTTACCTGGAAGTAATGCACCAGTCGAGAGAGTGTTCTCCCAAATGAATGATATATGGACAGCAAGAAATAGGTTCACTGTTCTGACCATCAAGGCCATGCTTATTGTGAAGACAAACTTCATCCTCCCCTGCCAGGAGTTCATGGAGAAGCTGGCCAAAGACAGAGCAATCCTGAAGAAGATACATTCTTCTGAAAAATATACAGATTAGGTTGGTATAAGTATTTTATGTAGTTACCAATCTCATCTTATTTCTTTATTATGTTAAGTATTTCACATATACTATTGTCTCTTTTTTCTTCAATTTTGCTCATGTTCTCTTCTGCTCTTATTCTACCCAGACTACCAGGACCACTGAATGGCTGTTCAGATCAGACAGATCTGTCTTGTCTGTAGTGTTTCTATAATATAGTTGTTTTCTCTTTCTATCACAGTGTGCCTGTTAGATTAAATATATGAAAGCGGAATTGTCCCCCGCCCCCTTTTTTTTTTTTCATCAATAACAACATTGGATATTTTAATGGAATATTGACTGCCAAACTGGAAATGTCCTGGTTTCTTTTCAGAAATCTGGTCACTTTACTCTAGCAATGCTAACATTTCCCCACTAAAACGACATGTGCAAGGTTGATTCAGTCTGAGGTGACAGGTCATGACTGTGTCCTATCAAGGTGAGAAGACAAAGTAGCCAGTAGCGGCTGTAGTTCTGGAGCCTGACCAGGTTGCACAGCTAACAGTAGCGGCTGTAGTTCTGGAGCCTGACCAGGTTGCACAGCTAACAGTAGCGGCTGTAGTTCTGGAGCCTGACCAGGTTGCACAGCTAACAGTAGCGGCTGTAGTTCTGGAGCCTGACCAGGTTACACAGCTAACAGTAGCGGTTGTAGTTCTGGAGCCTGACCAGGTTGCACAGCGAACTGGTCATTCTGGGCAAGCTGCAGCAACAAGGGCAGTATCATTCCTGTATGTTTGGGAGGGTATTCAGGGCTGTGGGGTGATCAGTTTCAATTTCTACAACAGTTGGGTGCAGGCACTCAACAGATGCAGCTTGCATGCCAACGAGACCCATTGACTAACCAGAATGTTATCTCAGCCTGAATGATGCTGAGGATACTCCAGTAGTGGAATGGCTGGTTGTCTGGTTGTGAAGGAGTCTGTGAAAGGGCTGTCACAAACATACTTGCCTTTCGATGCCTATGTTTTTTTAATGTTGAATATGGCCAAGTCCTGCTGGTCATGCCCTACATATTTCTTTATATTCCTTTGGATGTCGAGATGAAAATGTAGCCGATATTAACTGTGGGTGGTTGGCATTGATTACTTACTGGGGCACGGCCAGCAGGAAATGTGGAGAGTGACAACCTGTGAGAGTGACCTCCAGTTACTTGGAGGTTAGTGTAGCTTGGTTGTGAGGGACATAGCACAGCTCCATATACATTTGAAGATGATCCCTGGGCTTTGATGGACAGTTAAAGGGTTGCAGAGGAGGTGGAGCTGATCAGGCATGGTGTACAAAGACCACTATATCCCAGTCAATCCCCAGCCTCCATAAATAATCACATACAGGAAGTTTTACCATCCTAAGGTGCCTCGTTTGTCATAAAATGGCATGTCCTTATAGGGACGTTGGAAATACTGCCGATTCCCAGACCAATGCATGAGTCACCACAGCATGAGCTCATTCTTCACATGCTCGTCCAGTTCAGGTGTCACATGGGCTGGTCAGCAATGGTTGGTAGCAAAAGAGTATGAGGGCCATGCACACAAGCAATTTGCGTCTGTTGAATGGCCTGACATGGCAGTCCAGTCTCTCTAGTAACTGCCTGATGGGAGGAGTGGGCCTATGGAGGATAGATCTAGGAGATTCACAATAGTATTGACATTGGAGTGGTGCAATTCCAATGACATTAAGTTGATGGCATTTCTTGTCAATGAGTGTCATTCTGGTTGCATTCTCCTAATACACATTAATGTCAACATCTACAGCAACTCCAGGTCCAGACAGCCAGGATGATGGACATGACTGTCTGGAAGAAGCAATGTACCAGCACAACCGGAACAGGATAAGAGTGCACCAGAACATCCCAATGCAGTGAGCCAGCGGAAGGATTCAGGCAGACGTTTTAGGCTAGCAATGAATCAAAGCTCACTTCTAAATGAGGTGACTTAAGAGCCCAATCTTGGAGGAACAAGTTATACCACAGTGGGGGCAAGTTGTAGAGCTAGAGAGAGGGTGTGTCTGAGTCCAGGGTTGGATTCTCTTTCCTTGGAGCCTCCCAGTTACCTCATTGATCCTCAGAGACTCCTGACTTGGAATGCCTGGTGTTGCCATGCCAAGCAGTCTGCTACCTTTTACAAATCCAGACAAAGGTGTTTGAGTGTAAGTGTTGGATTACTAACAGTTGAATTACACAGAAATAGTCTTAAGTAGTGGTCATAAGTGTGCATATACAGGTGATTAAACCACCATTTAATGTTATTGTGGAAGCCATTTTGGGCACCATAATGGATTTGGAGTAAAGTCTAGGGGGGGGGGCTAACGTAATTGGAAGAAGCTGAACATATAAAATCCACAGAGGAAACCTTTGACTTAAAATACGTTTTCGGTGTCTGAGCTTGCCTTAGTGCCGATTACAATAGCCGCAACATCCAAACACTAAAGTATATGCATTTGTCAGGCAGGACCATACAGCACTGAATGAGAGCAAATTTGACTTGACAGATCTATATTTACAGGTCTATATTTCCAAGATACATTAAGATATGTTTGTATGTAGGGAAGACAACTGACTACTTGTATTGCAAATTGCAGCAATATCAGAGCTTGTCATTTTGAGTTACATCAGCTTGTGGCTCACCCCACTTCCAGCCATGCGTCATTCTGCAAAGTTTGACTTTAGGTGGTGTGTGACTATTTGTCAATTTAACCCCTTTCAGTAAAACATTTTTACACAACCATCCATTTCATATATGGGAGACTTGAGATATGAAAAAACATGGTTGTGCTTTGTTGTACCTGGGGTAGGGATACCGCAAACGAAAGCCTTTGAGTATTGGGCACTAGCGTACTAATGATAACTATGAAACTGAAAGACTCAATACTGAAAATTAAGACAGTAGTTGATGGGAAAAGGTTAGTACAATGTATATAAAACATTCAACCGTCACAGAATAAGGCAGCAAGAAGCAGACTAGCCTCTGCTTGCGCTAGTCTGTTGTACAGTGCCTTCAGAAAGTATTCACATCACTACTTTTCCCACATTGTTGTTACAGCCTGAAACTTCAATTAGAGATTTGTCACTGATCTACACAACACCCATTAATGTCAAAATTGAATTTTGTTTGTAGAAATGTTTCAAATAAATGAAAAGCTGAAACGTCTTGAGTCAAGTATTCAACCCCTTTGTTATGGCAAGCCTAAGTTCAGGTATATAAAATGCGCTTAACAAATCAGAGTTGCACGGAATCAGTGTTCAAGTGGTTAACCTGATTTGAATGACTAATCTGTACACCACAAAATTCTGTAAGGTCCATCAATCGAGTAGTGAACTTCAAGCAGAGTCAACCATAAAGACCAGGGAGGTTTTCCAATGCCTCATAAAGAAGGGCACTGATAGGTAGATATGTAAAATTAAGATGAATATATCCCTTTAAGCATAGTGAAATTCTTCAGTTATGGGTGGTGTATCAATACACCCAGTTACTACAAAGAGACAGGTGCCCTTAAGGCATTTGCCAGAGGGAAAGGAAACTGCTCAGATTGAGGCCAGAGGTGATTTTAAAACAGTAATAGTTGTGATTAGAGAAATGATGGATCAACGTTGTTACTCCACAATACTAACCGAAATGTCGCAGCCAATGTGAATGAGTTTCCCCACAAAAGGGCTTTATTACACACATACTCAGCACCCTCAGACAATCCTGCAAGTGAAGAAGCCCGATGTAGGTCCTGGGCTGGCGTGGTTACACATGGTCTGCGGTTGAAGCTGGTTGTATGTACTGCTAAATTCTCTAAACCGATGTTGGAGGCAGCTTATGGCAGAGAAATTCATGTTAAGTTTGGCGGACATTACTGCAATCAACATGACATGTGAAGGAAGCGTGCAATTGAGGCATCTGTTCATTTTAGGGGTTCTTTTGTCCCCAGCACAAGGTGCACCTGTGTAATGATCATGCTCTTTAATCAGCTTCTTGATATGCCACACCTGTCAGGTTAATCTTGGCAAAGGAGAAATGCTCACTAACAGGGATTAAGTGCAAAAAAAAAAATGAGAAAAGCTTTTTGTGCATATGGAACATGTGCTCTTTTATTTCAGCTCATGAAACTTTGTTGCATTTGTCCAGTATTTTTAATTCGGGCAGTAAAGAGTATTAAAATCAAGGGGTATGACTACTTTGAAGGCACTGCCTATGAGAGGTAGCTGGATACTTTACATGGACCTATTTTCAAGAATAGCAGGCTAAGGCCTAGTTCTGTGACTGACATGGCCTCACTTCACACTTGATGTTCACTCACATGGGGTACAGAGAATGAACACTGAAAATGTACATTGATTAGAGAAATAAAGTGGGACTGGAATTTGAGGTTTAATATAAATGTTAAAGGTTGAATAGATTGGGGACTATACATTAGGAAATAAATGCATTCAACTGATTAAGAACGTTATCGTTAAGGTATGAAGCATAGACTTACGCTTCAAGGACAGGGCCTTATAACCCACATGGCTCAACTGCTGTTTTTTTCTGGCCATACATCAGGTCTGGGGTCAATGGAACAATAACTAATTGGTGATGCAAAATGTTGAGGCAAGGTGGGAGTGCTTGACTTGGGTGGGAGCTCAGAACCTTTACTTCCTAATGTCTGAGCGCCTGTTCCTCAGAACGCATAAGGTGTAACGCCGGCGCCTAAATCAGTACTGCCATTTAGGCCAAGTCAAGCACTGGTGACTGGGAATGTCCATTGACAAGTGATGGAACAGTAATAGGGTCCTTCTAGCTAATGAGTTATCCCTAGGGTCTGAGTTGCTACAGCCGATGTCAAACGATAGCCAGGGTTCAGAGGAACCGGTAATACGCCGCAAATGTTTATTCAAGTAGCCTGACATCCAAAATGAAAGAGCGGGTTAGATTTAGTAACAAGGCAGTAGACAAAACGGCTTGGCCTATTGAAGTGCTTCTCTGCCACAATACAACTTCCCTTCCATTGAGGGGAACCAAAAATTGGCAATTGAGCAGGCATCCCATTACTCAGCACAATAACGCCGGTACACACGGAACTTTAATGTCAAGGAAAACTGGCCATGTCAGACATATTGGAAGTAACGCAAATCCTACCTATAGGGCAACAGAAGCAAACATTGGTCCTGCCAGTCAAATACATTGGCACCCTTGCCTCCCTCATTTTAGTTGAGAATTATTCATACATTGGGTTGTCACAATTACAAAACCCCTTTTCCATGTTTAGGAAACTAATTGCATGGGCGAAGTTGGCACCCAGGAGATTGTAACTTTTAACCATCATGAGCTTGCGTCCAATTTGACCCACTTCAGCAGCAACTTCAAAATTGAGTGGTGACTTGCAACTGTTTGATGGGATTCAGATGACTTATCACAGGAAGTCAAGTGTGTAGCAACCATTGCTAGGAGCTTGTGTTTAGGTTAGCCTGCTGGAAGACCAACCATCAGACCCTGTTTAGACAGTTGGAGGAATATTATCAAGTGGTTTGTGTACAATCTGCCAGTTTCATGTCTTGCACTTTTAAGGCCCCTAGTACCAGAGGCAAAGTAACCCAGCAGTGTCAAACTGCCATGCGATTGGAGAGAGTGTTTTGACTGCTTCATTGTGGTGAACAGGAAGACCAGAATTATGTCTTGAACTTCCAAAACTACCCAACACCTTAATTCTGGGGGAATTAAGGTTGCAATACAGTCACCAATACCAAATGAATTAAAGCTTGTCCCTACAAACGGTGCAATAATGCTGTGGGGTTGGTAGTCAGCTGCTATGGTCAATGTCCAAAAACTGGGTCTCCATTGGTCATGAGCAGTCCAGTAGGATGACCCAAACCACCCATTATAAACCTACAGTAACATCTGTACAGCAGGCACCCCTCAACTTGAGCAGTTTGAAGCAAGCCAAATTGCAAGTAGAAAGGTACAGCAAGCTCAGAACTACATGCATTTTGTGCCGTAATTGTCAAAGGTTATTTAACCAAGTATTGCACCTGGGTGTCAATAACTGTCCATGCCTTGGTGATTTTCTTAACATTGAAAAATGTATTTAGTCTGCAATGTTAACAAACCAAGCTGCAAATTTAGAGTTCTTAACTACAGTGCCAATATTGTCTGGCACTACATGCTGTAGAAGAGGCTTAGTAAATAGCTATTGAGTAATTACATGGAACAACTTCTGCAAAAGGACTTCATGGAACACAAGTCCAATGTGTGGAGACTTAAAATCAGTTAACCAAAACTGAAGCTTTATTATATTAGAACAAGTGTGAGTCAGAGAGAAGAACAGGTCCAGAAGAGATCTGCTTCTTATACTGGCTGGCATCTGTAGCTCTAGGACCTAGAACAAGAGCAGACACCAACTTCAGGGTCTGGAGGACATACTGATACCACAGAGCCATCAGCGGCCAGAAATCACTAGATAAACGGAGCCATACCTCTTTTTGAGCCAGTTGGTCTGAGAGAGTTTGCATACCTCAGGGCATTTGCACACTGGCCTGAACAGATGCCATCAGGTTTGGTGGTGTCACAGAGGACTGCATCACAATGCACAAAGATCTATGGAGAGAACAGAGTATTTAAAATACAACTCAGGCTAGCATCTAAGAGATTAGACTTTCTAGAGGAAACAGTCTACATCACCTGTTCTTTCAGAACTGCATCATCCTTGGTGAAGGTGAACATGTTGATGGAGAAGCGTTTGATGTGAGCTGGGACCTGAACCCTTGTGTCCGCAACGACGGGATGGAAGACCGTGAGGTACAGGTCATCAAGATTCTCACAGCTGAGAGTAGGAGTGGGCAAGAGATTAGATACAAATCATGAAGAATCCTGGCTGTATTCATTAATGCATACCAAACGGTTTGGGGCAGGAAGTCCATTTGTTTCAGCCAGTTCACTAGTGAATGAGACCCTGGCCACTGTTATTCTGCCTAAAATGACCCCAGAAAAAAACATGCTAGCTACCTGTCAACAATGAGGTCCCAGCTAGGAAGAGAAGTTCTGTCCTTGTGCAGCGTGGCCCAGCAGTTCTCCAACACCACCTCTATTTGAGGGTCAGTGGACTGCATCAGCTCCACCTCAAAATACAGAGGCTGTCTCAAGTACTTTTCCACTGGGTAGTCCTCATTTTGGTAGAATAAGGCATAAGAGCTATCTGAAAGACAGAGCCAGTGAGCAGAGTTCACCTGAAGGTTTACATTAACATGATTGCTTAATTTTAGAACTAGTAACCCAAGCAGTCTGACTAGAACAAGGCTGATTTGTGACACTGTCACTTAAACTCATCTTACCCTGGGACAGTCTGATTTGGACCACCAGATGTCCCACCCCAGGATCTGCCACAGGGTCAGTTCTCCTTGGGCTAGCACGGAATGCCATGGTCTTTGTGTGGTTGAGCAGGTAGTAGCAAGAGACGGTGTGCCTGAAACACGAGGGCCAACCAGTGACAATATGCACAGGACGGAAAATCATTCACAACATAGTGGCATGCATTCTTACCGATACTCTGGAGCGGATGGACCTTTCCTACTTTGTTTGCCTGTGTTGTATGGCAGGGCAATTTCATTCTTATACACCATGACATCGTCAAAGAACTAGAAAGGTAAGAACAATTAGAAATGCAATATGTCATTCACGATACCGAGGTAGAATCTTAACACATGGGTCCATATGCATAAAGTGTCAGTAGGGGTGCCGATCGAATCCTAGACCGCACATCTGCATTGTGTCCCACCCACCCCTCTTTTACACTGCTCTGTTCATCATATATGCATAGTCACTTTAACCATATCTACCTCAATCAGCCTGACCAACCAGTGTCTGCATGTAGCATCGCTACTTCTATAAGTGTTCTTTACCTACTGTTCACGTAAAACCTTTTTTGCACTATTGGTTACAGCCTGCAAGTAAGCATTTCATTGTAAGGGCACACGTGACAAATTTTGAAATCCCTTGTAATCTGATTTTAAAAGTTAGAGATCCACATTACTGATGAGTTATCAGGCCTAGAAGCAGCCTTACCGTTCTTGTGGTGCCACAGGAGTTGAGTTTGAAGGAGAAGAAAGCAAAGCGGTCATTGCTGAAGGCTGGTTTACATGACTGGTCCCTCAAGGTCAGGTATTCAGGGTTCAAGTTGCTAACAGATTCCACCTTAACCGCCAGTGCAGTCGCTGTGCCGTTGGAGTAGCACTCTGAAATGTGTTCAAAGCAAGTGCAGATAAGTCAGTCTCTTGCCCTAATGCGAGACTGCATTCCAGTAATATTTTAAGCAATTGCGTTAGCTATTTTTACAGTAACATTAAAATACAAAGCCATTTTAAACAGAACACAAACCAGTTGTAGTCAGGGGGAAATAGCAGGCAAGTGAAAGGTCATCGAGTTGCCACATGTTAGGCATCTCCAACAGCAGCAAGTCCACTCTGGCTCTGATAGATTTGAAGTGAACCAACTGGAAAGCAACAGTTACTTTTAGTTCAGGGGGGGGTAATTACATTTAAACAGTTTGAGCTAATGGTCAGAACGTAATTTAACACCACAAATAAATCCCAAGAGCGAAGTTGACCATCACAACCATTTGAAATTCCCTAAAAGAACAAACTTTGTGGGGCAAATAAAAGCACCATGTTGCCAACCCCTGATGTATTAGGCAGTTCAATAGTCGTCCGAGGCATTTTGCGCAGCGAGAGAGTCATGCGGCATTAGCGTTAGTAATCATGGATCAGAACTCATACCTCAAATGCTGCAGCAGGTGCAGTGAAGGGCACCACGATACTGAAGTGTGTGCCGTTGCCAGTGAGACTGTACAGCTTTGCCAGCTCAGTATCCAGCTCCCTCCATGAACCAGCATGAAGCATCATGGTCTGGAAGTTATCCTGTTTGCTCCCGTATTTTACAGAGAAGTAGAAGTTCTCCTGGTCGCAGCTGCCGGTGATTGTGGGAAGAACTGAGACAGAAAATGTAGCTAAGGAAAAAGTTGATCTGAAGCACTGGATGGGTGCTCACCCAGGGCCCAGTTTGCCTATTGGATAGGATTAAGTGCATTGAAGTAGAAACTAAATTGTTTCCTATGCATTTCACTTGATTAAATGCATAGGAATAGAATCTGCATCTCCATGGAAGTCAACAATTGAGTGTTGCTTTCAATCAGATGCCTTACTGGGTCCTGCAGTCAATCTACTGAAGCGATTGATATTTAACCTAGGTGGCCTTACCAACATCTTCCCGGGAGGCCTCCAGCTCAGCAGGGTGGGGGAAGGGTGTTTGTTCAGGCAGGACGAGCAGACCGAAGACCAGAGGGAGGAAGTACACAGTTGTAAGGGGATCAGGGTTCTGCATATATTAAATAGAAAAAAAGCATTACATGTTGGTCATGTTCAGCATGAGGCACGTTTCAAATGGATGCAGCATCTACTCAGATTTACTATGTGAGCCAAAACACCAAGTTGCCCTTTATGAAATCCTGTTCGTATATACACACACACATTAGCAATGTTCTTTTACAGACCGAGTCTGTCATTGCAGCAGTACATTTAACTGAAGGAACACACTTGTTTCAGGACTAATTCATCTGAGAAGGGCACTCTTAGTGAGAAGGTCTTGGAGCCGTTAGCAAAGTGGTGCTCCTGGACATCAAAGCCTCTGGCATTGCACTCTGCAACAGTTAGCACCCTGGTGGTAAAGGTGATGTTCATCAGCTCCACATCATGGAGGAAGGTACCCAGGAGGATGTCAAACACTCTCTGCTCAGGAACAGTGCCTGGAAGAGAGGCCATAACATGGGTTAAAGGTAAAGAGAACTTAACAGGTGTTCCAGAAATAGTTTAAAGTATGCAACTTTTATACCAGGGAGTTATGTTTCCTCCTTGGAGACTGGGACAGCATCTGCTAGAGTCAAGGTTACCGCCACACTAAATGTTTGTGAACTGTACACCATCCTGAACAGACCCGCCTGCATTCAGTACAAGTGAAGCAGACTTACTGTCAATAACATGTGGAGGCCTGGGCATCAGAGGAGTTGTGATGGGGAAGAGGACTTTGTATCTTGTGTCAGCCTGTGTGTTTTCTGCCCTCCACAGCAACTCAAGCATCGGTTCAACAGTGTAGGTTATGTGGTAAGCATAATCTTGGGCATGACTCTGCAATCAATACAAATAGAAGTTGTATAAATCAAGCAACTGTCAAGACATGTTCTGCTCATTAGGCAGATGAAGACACTGAAAGAATTACATTAAGAAACGCATCTTGTGGCCTAATGAACAATATGAAAGTAGTCTGACCTTGTAGTAGCCATCAGGTGACCCCACTGGAATCTCAATGATGATGTGAGACTCCATGACAGACATCTTGTAGTGTCTGGTGGCCATCTTGGTTTTGTCCAGCCTCTGGCCATAGATACCCATGTGTGTCTCCAGAATCTTAACAGCACTAGAAATCAGCGGGGTGATGCGGCGAGGCACATGCCAGGTGATGACCTTGTCAGTGAAGACTACACCACCTGACCAATTGGGCAAGACACAATCAGAAATGTGCTGCTTTTGTAAAAAGCCAGAGATGCCCTTTAGAAAGCATATGTACCAGTAGGACAGGCAGCAGCTGAATCCACAATCAAATTGCCAGTCTTGTAGTAAGTGGACACACTGAAGACCTCCATAGGAACTCCAGCCACCTGGTGAGAAAGTAATGTATTAGTCACATGGCATGTTCTAACCAATATGTCATTATGATGACAGGGAAGTGACAACCAAGAAAATTGCTTAGGCCAGTGATGATCACCTCTACAGAATAAGTCTCTGCCATGTTGTAGGGGCTTCGGATCACCAGTCTTGTTTGGGTCATCATGGCACCATAACCAGCCCGCTGAGCATCAGTCAGTAACATGACCTTGGGGTCAGGGGTGTGGAATGTCATCTTCCAGATGCCATTTGGAGCAACGGCAGCCTGTGGTGGAAAGGAAAATAGTAACTACAGAGAATGTAGCCAGTCTACGTGTATATAAAAAAGTGAATCATCTTAAATGACATACATCAGGGATGGCATCTTCCCAGGAATCATGAACCTGCTGGCCAGCGACCATTTTGACAGGGGTCTCTGGAGTGACCATGAGGCTTGACACCTGAACAGAGCAAATCACCAAGGCTAGATCAATAAATTCTACACCAAAGTATTGCACCCACCTTAAAAAGCAGTAAAACTAAATCTAGGGATACTCAGAATGGCCTCACCTCCATGTAGTTCCTGTCACAAAGAATTTCCCGGGAGGCCCAGGGGGAGTAGCTGCACGTCTCGGTCACATGCTTGACCTGCTCTGAATGGCCATCTCTATACATTCGCAGTCGCAGGCCAAGGGTGAACACCACATCCACCTATGGAACAAATCACTTAGTTCTGGGTCATGTTCATTAGGCACAAAGCATAAGACTAGCCAAAACAGGAAGGGACTACCTGGAATGCCAAGTTTTCCATTTAAGGGTAACTTTTGGCATTGTTTGCACTAAATGCATACTGTTCAAGTTGAAATGTATACGTCAGCTGATAAGACTAACAGCAAGATTGATTAAGGACAAGGTAGTTGTCATTTAACTGCATTGTCCCTTTTGGAAATGTACCTGGTTGTCAACATAACAGCCCAACAAGGACGCAAAGACTTTGGTGTTGCCCCAAGGGTCAGACTCAACGCTGTATCCACACTGGGCAGCCAAGGTGTGCGACAACGGTATAATGTCAGTGCCATCTGAAAGAACCGTTGCGGATTAGACTTTGAAATAGAATGTTCACACCAACTTGTCATGACGCTTCAGTACTTAGACTCACCGATGG
The DNA here is from genome assembly GCF_901001165.1 of Salmo trutta. Classification (NCBI taxonomy): domain Eukaryota; kingdom Metazoa; phylum Chordata; class Actinopteri; order Salmoniformes; family Salmonidae; genus Salmo; species Salmo trutta. Next base: position 29,920,319 of record NC_042991.1, read on the forward strand.
CATCAATTTCTAGCTGGCTACCGACAGCCAAAGTTTTGTCCAATGTTAGCCTCAAGACGTTGCCAAGACACGCAGACCGCAAGCCATTATCTGGAGAGAAGATACCAGTAAGTCCTACTGAGCAGTATTAGTCAGGTACACAACGTCATACAATTAGGGAGCCCTTACTTGAACTAGGCTTGGAACTTGGCCTCTGGAACTGACCAGAGACAGCAACACTCAGCAAAACCCATGTCACACTAAAATGAGAGTACAACATATAAATCACACATTTATCAAACATTAAAAATAAAAATTTAAAAAATACTTACAGACATCTAAAAACACACATCACACCAAATGGGCACTTTGGCTTGTACACAGCCACAAAAACCCCACTGTCATAAGAGGAAGCGCAGCACAGAAGGAGACTGTACCACTGGAATACTGTGCTTGAGCCCTTTCCCAGGTGTTTTATCTGGTAGCCAATCACACTGGCCACAGGTCATTATCAATCAACGGTCCACATTCACAGCTCGTTAGCTGTAATCAGAGGACAGAACAGTCAGATTGAAATGCATTTTATATGCTTCTCTTTCATGTAGAGAAAATAAGTTGTATTTATATCTGAAATGTTATCAGGGAGGTGATCAGCGAACAATGAAAAGTAGGGCAAAGGGGGTGCTGCTGGATTAGGTCTAGATGGGATACAGGTTTTTTCAAATTGACTTCAAAAGTATTTTTTTTTACATTTTAGCTAACCCTTTTCCTAACCTTAACCTACTTCTCCTAACCTGCTACATTAATTATTCTAACCTGCTGCATAAGTTCTCCTTAAGCTGCTACAAAAAGTCAATTTTGACAAAAGCTGTATCCCTTCGAGACAAAATCGGTTTTACTGGCCTATTTCAATAATAGCATTAATAGTTTACACAGGCAGACTAATTCCGATCTTTGTCCAATAATAAGTATTTTGACCAATCAGATCAGCTCTTTTGCCAATCATTGGGCAAAAGATCAGAATTGGGCTGCCTGTGTAGACACAGCTAAGACACACTATTCAGTGATGTTGTCAAGTCACTAAACCTCAAGTCTGAGTCTGGCCCTAAGTCCCTATTGTTTGAGTCTGAGTCCTTTATACTTGAGTCAAGAGTCCCTTGGTAGTGCTAAATTCTGCGGTCCAACCAGTGCTTGACTTGGGCAGGAGCTCACCGAAGCTGAGTATCGGCACCTCAAATATTCTACTGATTGAGGTCCTGTTCCTCTTATAGAATATTAGCTAACAAGTATTGTGGAGCGCCTGCACCGAAATATGAACAGTACCTGCACCCAAAATGAGTTACGGAACCTATTTCAGTCCAAGTCAAGCACTGGATCCAACCATTTTTTAAATCTAAATTCTGTCCATTGTAAGGATGGTAGCGTACGAGTCGAGTCACGAGTCATGAAAAATGTGATTTGAGTCTGAGTCAAGTCCGAGACGTGGACTTGAGTACAACACTGATACTATTACTCATTAATTCAGAAAAATCACATTTCGTCATGTTGTATATTGCACACCAAAAGTGCATTGATACTAGGTTACCGATTAACAATTGAAATAACGGAACTGGAGCTTGTTATTGAATACTGTACACACTGTTCACCTAGCATGTGGGAGCCAGAAGCGGTATGGATTAATACTTATATTCACAAGTTTAGGTTCATGATTGTACTTGTAAGACTAGCATCAAACTATCACAAAGAAACCTATTGTGGTTTGCATCAAATTATATCACATAATTATTTATTTGTATTTAACCCTTGTGTGGTGTTCGGGTCTGTGGGACTCATTTTGAATGTTAACTAAAAGATAAATGATACAATTAATTCTTTTTTCAACCTGAGACTCATTGGCCTTGGCTCATTTTCTGTGAAGAACATGTAGTAAAATAACACATTTTCATTGAGTGCACACTGTGCACCCCCCTACACATTTATATTACATATGTGGTGTTCGGGTCCACTGGACCCGAGGGTAATAAAAATGTGGAAAAGTATGTGTGTAGGTGAAAACAAGTAAAAATGAAACAAAAAGGTTTGCTGTGTGCCTTCACTCTGTCCTCCTCCTCCTACCTGGGCCTGCTGTTTCAACATAGCACCAAGAGCCTGTCTGTCTCCCCGCCTGTCTGCCTGTCTGCCACTTTTCTCACACTCTTTACCCTTTGTAGTGTGTGAAACTACACAGTGTCTTGCGGGAACCTGCACAATGTTATTACAATACATTATTTTGATACATTATTTCCGATACATTGTAAAAAATACTGTTTTTTTCCCACACTCTACCCCAGCCAGGTGCAAATTGGGGGGAGGGACACAACAAATAAATAGCTTTGCATGTGTGGCTCCTTACCACAATCGATCAGTGGCAAAACTCATCTCTGCTCAGAGGGCCTTAGAAATCATTTTTGCAGAGAGAGAAGCTAGTGTGGAAGGAACATCTTCCACTTTGGAAGATGAAAAACTTTCCGAATATGATGATCATGTCTCTGTCAATTCGGAGTCTGACAGTAAGTTGGAAGAAGGGGATGAGATTGACCCTCAGCCAGCCCCAGGACCAACCCGTCAGCAACCAGCTCATCAGCAGCCTGCAGGAGGATGTCAAAAAAGGGTGAAATTGAATGGTCTTCTTGCCCAAAGAATGAGCCACCCCGCATGGCTGCCAATGTGATAAGGATGCAACCAGGGCCGACGCGGACGGCGCTTACTCATGAGCAGGACATAAAGTCTTCTTTTGAACTGTTCATCCAAGGCACAATACAGAAAATTGTTCTGGACTGCACTAATTTGGAGGGATGGCATGTGGACCAAAGTTATTTACATACATACTTTGGGGTTGTTATCCTTGCTGGTATTTTCAGATCCAATGGGGAATCCACAGAATCCCCGTAGGATGCAGAAACTGGCAACATCTGTGCAACATCTCTGGAAAACTTTCACATTATTTCCAGATTATCCGCTTCGATAACCGAGACACCAGACCAGCTCGGTGGCAAAGACAACCTAGCTGCAATCAGATCAGTGTGGGACAAGTGGGTGGACACCTTCCCCTGTTTTACAACCCTGGGCCCAACGTTACTGTTGATGAGCAGCTTATGTCATTTAGGGGCCGCTGCCCCTTCAGGCAGTACATACCGTCTAAACCCGCAAAATATGGAATCAAGATGTGGGCTGCCTGTGATGCTGCTTCATCATATGCGTGGATCTGTATTCGGGGAAAGCAGATGGAGGAGCCTCTGAGAAGAACCAAGGGATGTGGGTTGTGCTGACCAACTGGCAGGTGTCTTCACCGACATTTTCAACATGTCCCTGATTGAGTCTGTAATACCAACATGTTTCAAGCAGACCACCATAGTCCCTGTGCCCAAGAACATGAAGGCAACCTGCCTAAATGACTACAGACCCATAGCACTCACGTCCATAGCCATGAAGTGTTTTGAAAGGCTGGTAAGGGCTCACATCAACACCATTATCCCAGAAATCCTAGACCCACTCCAATTTGCATACTGCCCAAACAGATCCACAGATGATGCAATCTCTATTGCACTCCACACTGCCCTTTCCCACCTGGACAAAAGGAACACCTATGTGAGAATGATATTCATTGACTACAGCTCAGTGTTCAACACCATAGTACCCTCAAAGCTCATCACTAAGCTAAGGATCCTGGGACTAAACACCTCCCTCTGCAACTGGATCCTGGACTTCCTGACGGGCCGCCTCCAGGTGGTTAGGGTAGGCAACAACATGTCTGCCAGGCTGATCCTCAACACTGGAGCTCCCACTGGTGCGTGCTCAGTCCCCTCCTGTACTCCCTGTTCACCCACGACTGCATGGCCAGGCACGACTCCAACACCATCATTAAGTTCGCAGACGACACAACAGTTGTAGGCCTGATCACCGACAATGACAAGACAGCCTACAGGGAGGAGATCAGAGACCTGGCCGGGTGGTGCCAGAATAACAACCTATCGCTCAACGTAACCAAGACTAAGGAGATGATTGTGGACTACAGGAAAAGGAGGACCGAGCACGCCCCCATTCTCATAGACGGGGCTGTCGTGGAGCAGGTTGAGAGCTTCAAGTTCCTTAGTGTCCACATCACCAACAAATTAGAATGGTCCAAACACACCAAGACAATCGTGAAGAGGGCACAACAAAGCCTATTCCCCCTCAAAAAACTAAAAAGATTTGGCATGGGTCCTGAGATGCTCAAAAGGTTCTACAGCTGCAACATCGAGAGCATCCTGACTGGTTGCATCACTGCCTGGTACGGCAATTGCTCGGCCTCCGACCGCAAGGCACTACAGAGGGTAGCGCGTTGTCACAAGCGTCGAAGAGATGAGACCAAGGCGCAGCGGGTACCAGAATACTAGAAACACCTGCCTCCAATTGAGAGTCCAACACCCAATCCTAAACATAGAAAAGTAAACTAGACAGAACATAGAAATGCATACACAACACAATCCCTCTGCCACACCCTGACCAAAACTAATACAATTACTCCCTCTGCTGGTCAGGACGTGACAGTACCCCCCCTAAAGGTGCAGACTCTGAATGCACCTGAAAAGAAAAACACAGAAAACCCCAAAACAAACAGAAAAATCCCCCTAAACTACAGGAAGGGAAGGGAGGGTGGCTGCCGTCAACGACGGCACTGTGCTACACCCCCCCTCCCCAACCCACCTATATTGGAGGCGGCTCAGGTGCGGGACGTGGACTCCGCTCCACCCTTGACGTCGCCCACTTCGGTGGTGCCCCTGGCCGCGCCGGAGGACTGGTGGGCGACCCTGACTTCGCCCGGCTGGCGGACGACCCTGGCTGCACCCGGCTGGCGGGCGGCGATGGCTGCGCCCAGCTGGCGGGCGGCGATGGCTGATCCGGGCAGGCGGGCCACTCTGGCTGATCCGGGCAGGCGGGCCACTCTGGTTGATCCGGGCAGACGGGCCACTCTGGCAGCTCCGGGCAGACGGGCCACTCTGGCAGCTCCGGGCAGACGGGCCACTCTGGCAGCTCCGGGCAGACGGGCCACTCTGGCAGCTCCGGGCAGACGGGCCACTCTGGCAGCTCCGGGCAGACGGGCCCCTCTGGCAGCTCCGGGCAGACGGGCCGCTCTGGCGACTCCTGACTGGCGGGCGGCTCTGTCGACTCCTGACTGGCGGGCGGCTCTGGCGACTCCTGACTGGCGGGCGGCTCTGGCAACTCCTGACTGGCGGGCGGCTCTGGCGGCACCAGACTGGCGAGGCTGGGCTGACGCACTAGATGCCTGATGCGTGGGGCTGGTACAGGATGTGCCAGTCTGGGCACACGCACCTTAGGGCTAGTGCGGGGAGCGGGAACAGGCCGAGTCAGACTGGGCTGACGCACCTCAGGGCTAGTGCGGGGAGCTGGCCTGGGGCTCCATCCTCGCCCCGCAAAACTGCCCTTGTGCCCCCCCCCAAAAAAAATTATTGGGGCTGCCTCTCGGGTTTACTTAACTCCTCCATAGCCCTGGAAATGCTCATCCTCATCTCCTCCCACGTCCATCCTTCTTCCTCGTTCCTCCGCTGCTTGGTCCGAGTTTGGTGGGTAGTTCTGTCACAAGCGTCGAAGAGATGAGACCAAGGCGCAGCGGGTACCAGAATACTCATACTTTAATTTATTATTTAAAGTGAGTAACGGGAAAAACAAGAAACAAAACGACAGCTAACAGATTTGCAGGCTTGACAACAGCAGTGCAAATACAACTACCCACAACCCAACCAAACCAAACACACACCTCTATATAGGACTCTCAATCAGAGGCAACTAGAAACACATGCCTCCAATTGAGAGTCCAACACCCAATCCTAAACATAGAAAACTAAACTAGACAGAACGTAGAAATGCATACACAACAGAAACCCTCTGCCACGCCCTGACCAAAACTAATACAATTACTCCCTCTGCTGGTCAGGACGTGACACGCGTACGGCCCAGTACATCACTGGGGCTAAGTTGCCTGCCATCCAGGACCTCTACACCAGGCGGTGTCAGAGGAAGGCCCTAAACATTGTCAAAGACCCCAGCCACAGACTGTTCTCTCTACTACCGCATGGCAAGCGGTACCGGAGTGCCAAGTCTAGGACAAAAAGGCGTCTCAACAGTTTTTACCCCCAAGCCATGAGACTCCTGAACAGGTAATCAAATGGCTACCCGGACTATTTGCATTGTGTGCCTCCCCCAACCCCTCTTTTACGCTGCTGCTACTCTCTGTTTATCAAATATGCATATGAGGGAATCAAACCCTGAATTCAAAGGCAGGTTGAAGCCGTTTATTGGAGATGATACATGGACATACTGCCTCTATTGTCTGGCTGATTTCTACGCCAAACTTAATGATGTAAAAAAAAACACATGACAACTCAAAAACATACCCAAAAGGCAAAGCCTTACAACCGTTCCACCGAAAATAAGCTGCCATTTATGGTTAAAAAAATTGACTCTGCAAAGAAGGCTGAGGCCACCATGGCATTAGCTATCGCTAAACACTGTTCCATGCTGGCATGTGATCACATTGGAGAAGTATGTAAAGCTGCTTTCTCAGACTCCACTGCTGCTACCCACTTCAAAATGCACAGGATAAAGTGCACAGAAATGATTAATGGTGTTCTAGCACCATACTTTCTGAAAAAGTTTGTTGCAGATGTGGGTGACCAGCGTTTCAGCCTCCTCCTCAATGAGTCCACAGATGTAAGTGTTTCTAAGTACCTGGAGGTTGTGATAAGGTACTTTAGTGACACCAAGCAGACAATTGTATCAACATTTCTGGGGCTTGTTGAGTTGGAGGGAGGAGATGCCAAATCTATAGCCCGTGCTGTTGTGGCCTTCCTCGAGAAGTGTTGTCTTAAAAAAGAGAAACTCCTGGGGATAGGGACTGGTAATGCCTCTGTAATGACGGGGATTAACAATGGGGTCCATAAAGTGCTGAAGGAGGAGTATGGCCTCAAATATCTGGTTCTCATTCGCTGTGTGCCACTCTGCAGCTTGCTGTAAGTCATGCTTCCAATGACACCATCCCCCGTAGTGTGGAGTACTTGGTACGAGAGACTTATAACTGGTTTTCAGTGTCTCCAAAGCGTAGGGAGGCCTACAAGGCCATATATGAGACCATCAACTGTGGGGAGAAACCTTTACAGATAACCAAGGTGTGTGCCACACGTTGGCTCTCCATTGAACCTGCGGTTTCATGCATTTTGGACCAGTGGGAGGGGCTTAGGTTGCATTTCGCAGTCACCAAGTCCAGTGAACACTGCTACATGGCTGAGGTTTTATACTCCATGTACAGTGATCCTCAAAACATATTGTATCAGAATTTTTTGAAGTCAGTGCTGGGTGAGGTACAGTTGGCCATCAAGGCTTTTGAGGGAGAGCAAGTACTCCCAAGCTACTTGACAGCTTGGCTAGCCTGATCAAGTCTGTGAGCAGCAGGGTGCTGAATCCACTGGCAAATGTTGATGTACTCAAAGGGCCAATAGATGGATACATCAGTCCCAAACCGTACCTTGGTTACCTTTTTGAGTCAAATGCAGCTGAGCTCCACCTTGCGCCTGAGGATGAAAACAATGTCCGAAAGCGGTGTGTAGCCTTCACCATCTCCCTCACTAATGAGTTGAGGGTGAGACTGCCGGACAACATCGAAGCATTGCAGTACATGCCAGTTTTCAATGTGGAGGAAACTCTAAAGCACAATGAGAGCCCTGGAGAAATAGAAAAAATAGCCAAGCTCCTTGGCTACTCCCCTTTAGAGATAAACAAGATTGTCCAGCAATGGCGTGCCATCCATCTTAGTAAATGGAATGAGACAAAAAAACACACTGGGCTTCTGGAGTGAGATTTGGAAGTTCAGGGATGCAGCTGATATCAACCCGTTTCAAGAACATGCCATGGCTGCTGTGTCTGTGTTGTCCTTGCCACACTCGAATGCTGAAGTCAAGAGAGTATTCAGCCAAATGAGTGTGGTAAAAAGCTAATTTAGAAATCGGATGTCCTTGCAGACCCTTAACTTTTTTGGGCACATCAGCTGCTTACTCATTTAAGTCAGCTCCCTCAGTTGCTGAACCTGCCATAGAGAGCCTTGACCAAAATGACGATGACCCACTCTTTCTGTGAGCCAGCCCAGCCTGTGTGTGGAGGGGGGTCTGGGAAAAAAAACAATTAACCTGAATTATGGCCAGACTAGTTACCATCATTTTCTCACATTGCCATTGACAGTTTTTTCTATTGTTTCTTTTTGGTCCATTTAGATTGTTAATGTAGATTGTATACAAAAAATGTAAAAAATGTTATGGTTAAAAATGTTAATGTTTTACTGTGACTTGTTGTTGGCTCCTAAGTGGACCTTAAGGTTAAAAACCAAACCAAATTAAGAAAACTAAACTAAAAAAACAAAATAAAATAATAAACTAAGTAACTCCGCCAGAGTGTCTCTTTTGGGTCACTTCTGCCGGCCCCAAGCCCAGATAAAGGAGGAGGGTTGGAAATGTGACATTAAAAAAATAAGAATCGACAGAAGAAAGTTCATTTGTAGTTCTAAACATATTTTGGGTGTTTTTTACTCACTTTTTGTCTCTCCCACGATGTTATTCCTCTCTCCTACAGCGTCCATCACAATTACATGCACATGGCCAATTATGCAAATTAGGCGATGATGTCATTTAGCGACTTTTAGGACAGCCAATAGCTACTTTCCTTACTGAGGAGTTGGCAACACTGCTCCGTGTACAGAGTAGGCTAAACCTGTAGCTACACCCTATGGGCCTCCCGAGAGATTCTGTTTGACCGCACCTACATGGAGGTAAGTGAGCAGAGCATGCCCCAATGGACTAATGGAGGCCAACGTTACGCCAAAGGCCTTACATGTTCTGTTTTAAAGGCAAATATGCGCTGGAAGCCAAATACTCCATCTACATGTGACTCGGTTTTTATTGCAGTACAGTTCTAGAGACATACATCCCTCTACTTTCATATCACATCAATAAATTCCCATGCGAAATACACACTTGCTGTACACTTAACAGTTGCAGCGGACAGTATTTTTCAGTAACATGTTTGTGGCGTCAGTGTTGTGTACACAGATGTTCGGAGACGCAGATGGCTAATTAGCACAGATTGTCTGTTTTCTGTAACAAGGCAGTGTGTGAACCTTAACCCTACAATAGTATGTAGTAATCAAACCATGTTTTTTGATATGAGATATTCCTTATGTTTCTGAAACTGTACTGCAGCGACTAGTGTTAACCTTTTTTAGAGCAATGTTAACACTAGTCGCTAAACAAAACTCACCTGGCTAGAAGATGTTATCGTCAATAGGTAGTTAAGATACAGTGGGGGAAAAAAGTATTTGATCCCCTGCTGATTTTGTATGTTTGCCCACTGACAAAGAAATGATCAGTCTATAATTTTAATGTTAGGTTTATTTGAACAGTGAGAGACAGAATAACAACAAAAATATAGAGAAAAACGCATGTCAAAAATGTTATAAATTGATTTGCATTTTAATGAGGGAAATAAGTATTTGACCCCCTCTCAATCAGAAAGATTTCTGGCTCCCAGGTGTCTTTTATACAGGTAACGAGCTGAGATTAGGAGCACACTCTTAAAGGGAGTGCTCCTCACCGCAGCTTGTTACCTGTATAAAAGACACCTGTCCACAGAAGTAATCAATCAATCAGATTCCAAACTCTCCACCATGGCCAAGACCAAAGAGCTCTCCAAGGATGTCAGGGACAACATTGTAGACCTACACAAGGCTGGAATGGGCTACAAGACCATCGCCAAGCAGCTTGGTGAGAAGGTGACAACAGTCGGTGCGATTATTCGCAAATGGCAAGGTCTCCCTGCTGAAGAATACATATACATGCCCGTCTGAAGTTTGCCAATGAACATCTGAATGTTTCGGAGGACAACTGGTGAAAGTGTTGTGGTCAGATGAGACCAAAATGGAGCTCTTTGGCATCAATTCAACTCGCCGTGTTTGGAGGAGGAGGAATGCTTCCTATGACCCCAAGAACACCATCTCCACCGTCAAACATGGAGGTGTAAATATTATGCTTTGGGGGTGTTTTTCTGCTAAGGGGACAGGACAACTTCACCGCATCAAAGGGACGATGGACGGGGCCATGTACCGTCAAATCTTGGGTGAGAACCTCCTTCCCTCAGCCAGGGCATTGAAAATGGGTCGTGGATGGGTATTCCAGCATGACAATGACCCAAAACACACAGCCAAGGCAACAAAGGAGTGGCTCAAAAAGAAGTACGTTAAGGTCCTGGAGTGGCCTAGCCAGTCTCCAGACCTTAATCCCATAGAAAATCTGTGGAGGGAGCTGAAGGTTCGAGTTGCCAAACGTCAGCCTCAAAACCTTAATGACTTGGAGAAGATCTGCAAAGAGGAGTGGGACAAAATCATCCCTGAGATGTGTGCAAACCTGGTGGCCAACTACAAGAAACGTCTGACCTCTGTGATTGCCAACAAGGGTTTTGCCACCAAGTACTAAGTCATGTTTTGCAGAGGGGTCAAATACTTATTTCCCTCATTAAAACGCAAATCAATTTATAACATTTTTGACATGCGTTTTTTTCTGGATTTTTTGTTGTTGTTATTCTGTCTCTCACTGTTCAAATAAACCTACCATTAAAATTATAGACTGATCATTTCTTTGTCAGTGGGAAAACGTACAAAATCAGCAGGGGATCAAATACTTTTTTCCCTCACTGTATCAGGAGCAGACTGGATGTGATTGAATCCCTACAACATTACCATCAAATACTTCACCCTGGCATGCAGCTTCAAAACTCTAACTGGTTGGTTCTAAAACTAATACTGCAGAAAAATGGCCATGACATGACTACCAAACCTGGGTTCAGATAGTAATTGTTTTCTTTAAAATGAGCCTAATTGTAGTGCCAGATGGGCATAGACTTCACTTCTGGACTGTTGCCCTGTGGTAGGCAAGCTCAAATGAAGCAAGTATTGGAACATACTATTTGTTTGATACCTGATGGCTACCTGTCCTTTGCCCCAGAGTGTTTCTCTAACGGGACGATGGCTGCACTGGCGGTGAAGGTGGAGACAGCTGAGCCTGAGTGACCCTGCCTGTGGCCCCACCTACCACGATGCCTACTTTCACTTCACTGTCAACTCGTGTGGCACCACCCGGAAGGTACAATTACCCTGAGGTGATGGGGATTGTTCCCTTCTACAGGCCCTAAAGTAAATGTTCCTCTTATAGTTCATCAACAATGTCACGCTGTATGAGAATGAAATCTCATTGCCAGACGAACTTGAGGGGAAGACTAACGCAGAAACAACTTAAGACTCGGAAGAAAATCACTTAGTGATTACACAAATCATAACATTTATAATGAATATTTCTATGATTTTATCGCCAGTTGTTCAATACTCTAACCTCCATCTGCTACCAGTCATAGGCTCTGGAAGTAGGGGTGCTGCAGCACCCCCACCCCAAACATCTTCCTGTGGCAATGCTACCAGTGTAGGCATGTTTCCCTTAACCTAATGAGGGATGGTAGAATACTTGACTGTCCTGCTGCTACGTGGTCAATGTCACCGACACGCTTTCCTTCCTCATCTGGCCGCGCAACAATGAGACTGGGAACGGTCAGCTTATATTCAGAATGAGACTCACTCATGGTAAGAGTGCACTAATTTCAATTTGACCCCTGGCCTCTACATTTTAGTCAGTCCTGATCTGAGGATTGAATATTCCATCATTGGCATAAACTTAGCAGGTCTCCTTCACTGCATTTATAATCTTGATAAATTGCCTGATTGCCTGATTGCCTGGGTGGAAATATTTCCACCCTGTAATACTTCCACTTATCCAACCAGCTCCGGTCTGCAGGAGTAGTTATGGAGTAGGTGGTTGGTGAATTCAGCAGAGGCCTCTAGTTGATGTAGCATTTGCTATAGATCTGTCATGTTTATTGGGGCACAACAGGATATGAAAATGAGCATTTCTTATTGGATAAGTTCAGGTACCTCCCTGTTTCATGGCCGCTGAACACTTCCCCCGGTTTTCTCTTTCTATGTTCCAGATGCCTCATATAACTCGTTCCACCAGGAGGAGGACAACCCCGTGGTGACATACCTAAGACAGCCTCTGTACTTTGAGGTGGAGCTTACCAGGTCCACTGACCCCAAGGTGGCGCTATTGCTTGACCACTGCTGGGCTACACTCAACAAGGACTGTCTCCCAACCCAGATGGAATCTCATTAATGGGTAACTTGCTCTACTTTTGACCCAGACAAGTGTTTTGGGTAGTGGGTTACTTTGGATTTAATGCTGACTTAGCGTTCCAACCCTGATAACTTTTTTGAGTGCATTATTTCAATCTAAATGAACATGGTTGTATTCAGTAGATCTTTCTAAAAAGTGATCAGAATATGTAGGTATGTTAACTCCTTGAACCTGCTTTGTAGTATACCCCCTCAGGTAGGGCCAGCCTAATCAGGCTATTTCTAAAGAATTCAGACCAAACCACCGTAGGACTTCATTCACAAGGTGGTTGCGGTTACAGCTTTTTTTATTTGTCTGCTTAACTTGGTTCCTGTCTCCACTGGCAGCTGTGAGAAACCGGAGGCTCTGTACCATGTGGTCTTCCACCCAGTGGTGGATGACTCCAGGGTCCACTTCCCCTCTCACATCATACACTTTGAGGTCCAGATGTTCTCCTTCGCCAAGGATGTGAATTACCTTAGTGGCCAGGTAAAGTTCACAAAATAGTTTCTGTTTAGGTACATTTTGTTTGAGTGGTAATCATCCCTTTGTCTATTTGGTTCGTAGCTCTTTGTCCATTGCGTTGAGCTCATCTGTGACGCCAGTAGTCCCTCTGGCCTCTGTAGTGGACGGTGTGTGAACCAGGACAACAATGAGAAAGGTATGGAATGATTTTCAGACTCTGTCAAACACACCTGAACTAACAGGTTTTTCTCTCAACAGGGCAAAGACATCTGAGGAGCATCGCATATGTTTCATCTGGACAGGTTCTTCGTGTGTAAATGTCCGATGTGAGGAAAGTTCAAATAAAGTGTTCTACATTATTTGGTTTGATTCACTTGCACCTCAATCTATCAATTTCTCTAATTTGGCTTTTCATCAGGCATGGCAGTGTGAGTGGGTCAGAAAAAGTAACTTAAAATTAAGGTATCTTTAATGCTCATCTGGTTATTTGCATTCAACATCAAGGCATATACTTTAGTCATCTGACATGTATAAATCAACCCCCTTTTGTAATTCTGCAACTCGGCACCAGTTTTCCATCTGAGGGAAAAGTAACTTTTAAAATAAACAATTGGTATAAAAGCAGAACAGACTTCCAGTGTAGTAGGAAGAACTGACTCAGTGTTCCAGCATATTCCCCCAAAGTGATGCCAGTAGGGCTCCAAGGCTGTGGATGGATGCGAGCTCTGACTGCAGCGGTGTTGGTCTTTCAATTTTGGTAGTAAACAGATTCCAATTTCTCTCTTCTGAGGCATGTAGAATTGGCATTTTGGTTTACTTCCTGAATGAACTTTACCTAATTCAACGGTCCATGCATTGAGTTTACTGATGTTTAGGCTGTTAGTGCCGCTGAGTCCCAGGGTGAGATGGCGTGGAGTACTGGTATCTAGCCTGAGGCAGCATGTGATGAGTCGGGTCAGTCATTACACCAGTCAGTGCTGCAGCAAGACTGGACTCTGTTGGGATCCTCCCTGTGAGGTGTACTGTGTGTAACTGTGGTACTGAGAGATAAGGTGATCCTCTGTGCACATGCTGTGACACTATCCACTAACAGTGTTGCTTTTTCACTCCCGACAGTTGTGCAAACTCCTGTTGAGTCTTTCAAGGTGAATACTACTCATCAGAGGACAGGACCTGGAAATGTAAACGAGTGGCTACTTTTCCCAATCTAGACGCACACGCTACAGCTTCTCACTAGTGTAACACATGATCATTGTTCCTGGCAGATGCCCTCATCCCATGCTATTGTGCGTAAGACTAGTTCATCAACGACTCAAAGTTGGCCTTTGTGGGAGTGACTATAGGTGTGACCTTACTGAGTAAAGTGTTTCATTTCATTTTTAATCACAACTGTGGCTCTGTGCTTGTGGGGTTGTCCACAAGTCATATTGTATTTTTTTTTAAGTGTGGTTAGATTAAATCACATTTTAAGAGTAGAAATGGGCAGTGTATGACTTTGGCTGTGTTAACAGAGTACCACAGGTTTACGGGGAAGGTGTGAGGTTGGTAGATTAAACCTATGCGCTGGTAGTTTCTGTTGGCTAATACAAATACAAAGTTTGAAGGTCCACCAGACTACTCTTCACATCTGGGCGGAGCATCAACTGAAAATTCATGAATATAAACTTCACTGATTGGTAGCTGTTCAATAGACAACTTTCCAAGTCAAATTTGCACTCAATACTGTATGGTACTGCCTGACAAATGCACAATTACACTTTTTTGTGACTATTGTAATAGCCTCAAAGGAAAACAAGTGCGTGCCGTCAATTACACTTAGCGTCGACGGTTCCAGGATCGTACCCTTTCAATTTTCACCTAAAATAACATACCCAACTCTAACTGCCTGTAGTTCAGGACCTGAAGCAAGGATCTGCATATTCTTGATACCTTTTGAAAGTACACTTTGCGGTTTGTGGAAATAGGAAATTAGTAGGGTGACCAGACGTCCCCGTTTTTGGTGGCCTATCTCCAGCTGTAGCTGTCCCCGGAAATGTCCTCGTTTTTAACTGTGCGTTAAAAACAGACCGCAAAGGGAAATAATATTTTACATGGCAAGAAAGACCAGGCAGAAGAGTCTACCAGTTGACATCTCAGTCGCGTTGTGCTTGTTTTTGCCAACAGAGCGGGCTGCTCGCTATAGCAGCTTCATTCACTCTTCTTCTACTAACTACTTGCTCACGATAGTTTTAGAGAAAACTGATGTGGGAAAACTCAGCCAGAAGCTAGCAAGTGTCAAAGTGAATACACAACATCACCACAAGCGTCTTTTCAAGCCAGCTAAGTTACAATCGTTTCTGATAGTAGCTAGTGATGTTATGTCATAATTTATTATATAGATAGATTATCTGCTCTATAAGGTTTTACATATGTTATGCTATCTAACATTAGCTATGTAGACTAAGTTAGTTATCTAGTTAGCTAGCTACTGTCATGGTAGCTAGGTTAAAAAACAAACATTCACATGCGTTGGACTGGCTCTTTTGAAAATATATTACATGAATGCACAATTAATTGAGAATATTTATTTGTAGATTACAATTTTAATGGTTTGGCATTATAATAAGTGTAGTGTGAAAATATAATTAGACATTTTCATGGATAACATTAGCATAATGTTTTCTGTTAGAGTGGAGAGGAAGGAGAGGAGGAAGACTGGATGAATGCATGAGAGAGGAAAAGTAAAGATATGATTACAGAGCCCGTCAATTTATTATTCCAAACAATGTTTTTGGGATAAAATACAAAAATGAGGCAAGCAATGGGAATCTGTTAACCAAAGTATTTTATCTAATAGTGTATTATTTATTATTAAAGATTGGATAGGAAGGAAAAGAGAGTGAGGAGGAAAACTGAAGGGAGTAAAAAAAGTGAAGTGAGGAGAGTGTAGAAGAGTGAGGTGGAAAGGTGAAGAGAAGGAAAGGAAGAGAAGGAAGATGAGTGAAGAAAAGAGGAGAGAGATTGGAGAGAATAAAAAGTTAAGAGTAAGAAGAGTGACACAAGGAGAGTGAAGAAGAGCAGACAGAGGATGGTTCTTTCCAAGAAACGGAAAATGCCATTTTAATGGCAACATGATGAGAGATTTTCCGTTTATACGCTCAGGTCAAGACGATAGAATGGTTCACAGCAACCTTTGTAATTCCTCTTTTTCCAATTGGCAGTGGGGGAAGAACGGCAGTGGTAGAACATCAGCAGACGAAAAAGCATAAAGCCTCTCTGATTGCCCGTGTTGGTGTGCACTCAGTCACCACATTCTTCAAGAAGGTAGAGCCTTCCCAAGAAGAATATGGTTTAGCTGTGCAGGAGGGTGTCTTTGCATACCACACTATGCGACACAATCATAGTTACAGATCTATGGACTGCACAGCACAACTAACATGGAAGCTTAATGAGCCAAAGTTTACATGTGCTAGGACAAAATGTGAAGCCATAGTGAGTAAGATATGATGGCAGCACAGCTGTGGAAACAAAACTGCTTGATTTTGTTGAATTGAACGGAGACACAGCAGAGGAAATTGCAGCTGAGGTCCTGGTGGTCATCCAAAAATGTAACCTGGAAAACATTCTCTGCCGACAACACAAATACCAACGTCGGAGGACTGAATAGGCCAAGGAGGGTCAATGTCCATATCAAAGTTAAAAAGGCTCTGCAGCGGGAGGTGATTGGCTTAGGTTGTCCTGCCCACATCATTCATAACACGGCCAGAACAGCTTTGGATATAATTCTCCTTGATGTTGAGTACCTGCTCACAAAGATATTTTCATATTTTCATCGTCAGAGTAGAAAGATTGAAGAGCTTTTGTGAGTTTGTTGGCCAGGAGTGCCATAACATTTTAGGACACCGCAAGTCCATGCTCCCTGCTCTAGAAAGGGTGCTGAAAATGTATGTGCCATTTGAAATCCTTTTTTCTTTCTGAAGACAAATGCCTTGTTGTCCTGCGAACAATGTTCGATGATCCACTGGCTGGCCTTTGTCCATGGAAACCTGACCGTATTCAGTGACGTGAACATGATGCTTGAAGGCCAGGACCACTGTGCTGTGGAGTCAGCTGCAATTCTGAGAAACGTTGAGGCAAAATTGACTGCAAGGTGTGATGACAACTTCATTCCAGTTTTGGTCAGAGGACTTCTGAGAGAGCTAGAGGAAAATGGAGCAATGTCTAAAGAGAGCTTTCTCAAAACATCCCAATCCTTCTTCACTACGGCTGTGAATTATTTGCAAGCATGGGGAAAGCACACAAATAATGTAAAAGATTTACATTGTCTCCTTTTAAAAGGCAACCTCAGCGTGAAGAGATCCAGAAGGCAGCAGGTACACTGCAGGAAAAATGCCCCAATGTGACCATCATTGAGGATGCATTGTGTGACGAGGTTACTGGCCTGCAAGAGTTCCTAAAGGGGGGGGATCACTTGAAGAATGGAAAACATCTGAGACAACACTTAGTCAGAGATGGAGCACGGTGGCTACACACTTCAAAGAGAACGACATCCCACACACTAACCTGGCTAAATTAGCGTCTGTTGTCATGTGCTTACCTGGAAGTAATGCACCAGTCGAGAGAGTGTTCTCCCAAATGAATGATATATGGACAGCAGCAAGAAATAGGTTCACTGTTCTGACCATCAAGGCCATGCTTATTGTGAAGACAAACTTCATCCTCCCCTGCCAGGAGTTCATGGAGAAGCTGGCCAAAGACAGAGCAATCCTGAAGAAGATACATTCTTCTGAAAAATATACAGATTAGGTTGGTATAAGTATTTTATGTAGTTACCAATCTCATCTTATTTCTTTATTATGTTAAGTATTTCACATATACTATTGTCTCTTTTTTCTTCAATTTTGCTCATGTTCTCTTCTGCTCTTATTCTACCCAGACTACCAGGACCACTGAATGGCTGTTCAGATCAGACAGATCTGTCTTGTCTGTAGTGTTTCTATAATATAGTTGTTTTCTCTTTCTATCACAGTGTGCCTGTTAGATTAAATATATGAAAGCGGAATTGTCCCCCCCCCCTTTTTTTTTCATCAATAATAACATTGGATATTTTAATGGAATATTGACTGCCAAACTGGAAATGTCCTGGTTTCTTTTCAGAAATCTGGTCACTTTACTCTAGCAATGCTAACATTTCCCCACTAAAACGACATGTGCAAGGTTGATTCAGTCTGAGGTGACAGGTCATGACTGTGTCCTATCAAGGTGAGAAGACAAAGTAGCCAGTAGTGGTTGTAGTTCTGGAGCCTGACGAGGTTGCACAGCTAACAGTAGTGGTTGTAGTTCTGGAGCCTGACCAGGTTACACAGCTAACAGTAGTGGTTGTAGTTCTGGAGCCTGACCAGGTTGTACAGCTAACAGTAGTGGTTGTAGTTCTGGAGCCTGTCCAGGTTGCACAGCTAACAGTAGTGGTTGTAGTTCTGGAGCCTGACCAGGTTGCACAGCTAACAGTAGTGGTTGTAGTTCTGGAGCCTGACCAGGTTGCACAGCTAACAGTAGTGGTTGTAGTTCTGGAGCCTGACCAGGTTGTACAGCTAACAGTAGTGGTTGTAGTTCTGGAGCCTGACCAGGTTGTACAGCTAACAGTAGTGGTTGTAGTTCTGGAGCCTGACCAGGTTGTACAGCTAACAGTAGTGGTTGTAGTTCTGGAGCCTGACCAGGTTACACAGCTAACAGTAGTGGTTGTAGTTCTGGAGCCTGACCAGGTTGCACAGCTAACAGTAGTGGTTGTAGTTCTGGAGCCTGACCAGGTTACACAGCTAACAGTAGTGGTTGTAGTTCTGGAGCCTGACCAGGTTACACAGCTAACAGTAGTGGTTGTAGTTCTGGAGCCTGACCAGGTTGTACAGCTAACAGTAGCGGTTGTAGTTCAAATCAAATCAAATCAAATTTATTTATATAGCCCTTCGTATATCAGCTGAAATCTCAAAGTGCTGTACAGAAACCCAGCCTAAAACCCCAAACAGCAAGCAATGCATGTGAAAGAGGCACGGTGGCTAGGAAAAACTCCCTAGGAAAAACTCCCTAGAAAGGCCAAAAACCTAGGAAGAAACCTAGAGAGGAACCAGGCTATGAGGGGTGGCCAGTCCTCTTCTGGCTGTGCCGGGTGGATATTATAACAGAACATGGTCAAGATGTTAAAATGTTCATAAATGACCAGCATGGTCAAATAATAATAATCATTGTAGTTGTCGAGGGTGCAACAAGCACGTCCGGTGAACAGGTCAGGGTTCCGTAGCCGCAGGCAGAACAGTTGAAACTGGAGCAGCAGCATGGCCAGGTGGACTGGGGACAGCAAGGAGTCATCATGCCAGGTAGTCCCGAGGCATGGTCCTAGGGCTCAGGTCCTCCGAGAGAAAGAAAGAAAGAGAGAAAGAGAGAATTAGAGAGAGCATATTTAAATTCACACAGGACACCGGATAAGACAAGAGAATACTCCAGATGAAACAGACTGACCCTAGCCCCCCAGCACATAAACTACTGCAGCATAAATACTGGAGGCTGAGACAGGAGGGATCAGAAGACACTGTGGCCCCATCCACTGATACCCCCGGACAGGGCCAAACAGGCAGGATATAACCCCACCCACTTTGCCAAAGCACAGCCCCCACACCACTAGAGGGATGTCTACAACCACCAACTTACCGTCCGAAGACAAGGCCGAGTATAGCCCACAAAATCTCCGCCATGGCACAACCCAAGGGGGGGGCGCCAACCCAGACAGGAAGACCACGTCAGTGACTCAACACACTCAAGTGACGCACCCCTCCCATGGACGGCATGGAAGAACACCAGTAAGTCAGTGACTCAGCCCCTGTAATAGGGTTAGAGGCAGAGAATCCCAGTGGAAAGAGGGGAACCGGCAAGGCAGAGACAGCAAGGGCGGTTCGTTGCTCCAGCCTTTCCGTTCACCTTCAAACTCCTGGGCCAGACTACACTTAATCATAGGACCTACTGAAGAGATAAGTCTTCAGTAAAGACTTAAAGGTTGAGACTGAGTCTGCGTCTCTCACATGGGTAGGCAGACTATTCCATAAAAATGGAGCTCTATAGGAGAAAGCCCTACCTCCAGCCGTTTGCTTTGAAATTCTATGGACAATTAGGAGGCCTGCGTCTTGTGACCGTAGCGTACGTGTAGGTATGTACGGCAGGACCAAATCGGAAAGATAGGTAGGAGCAAGCCCATGTAATGCTTTGTAGGTTAGCAGTAAAACCTTGAAATCAGCCCTTGCCTTAACAGGAAGCCAGTGTAGGGAGGCTAGCACTGGAGTAATATGATCAAATTTTTTGGTTCTAGTCAGGATTCTAGCAGCCGTATTTAGCACTAACTGAAGTTTGTTTAGTGCTTTATCCGGGTAGCCGGAGAGTAGAGCATTGCAGTAGTCCAGCCTAGAAGTAACAAAAGCATAGATTAATTTTTCTGCGTCATTTTTGGACAGAAAGTTTCTGATTTTTGCAATGTTACGTAGATGGAAAAAAGCTGTCCTTGAAACAGTCTTGATATGTTCTTCAAAAGAGAGATCAGGGTCCAGAGTAACACCGAGGTCCTTCATAGTTTTATTTGAGACGACTGTACAACCATCCAGATTAATTGTCAGATTGAACAGAAGATCTCTTTGTTTCTTGGGACCTAGAACAAGCATCTCTGTTTTGTCCGAGTTTAAAAGTAGAAAGTTTGCAGCCATCCACTTCCTTATGTCTGAAACACAGGCTTCTAGCGAGGGCAATTTTGGAGCTTCACCATGTTTCATTGAAATGTACAGCTGTGTGTCATCCGCATAGCAGTGAAATTCAACATTACGTTTTCGAATGACATCCCCAAGAGGTAAAATATATAGTGAAAACAAGTGGTCCTAAAACGGAACCTTGAGGAACACCGAAATTTACAATTGATTTGTCAGAGGACAAACCATTCACAGAGACAAACTGATATCTTTCCGACAGATAAGATCTAAACCAGGCCAGAACTTGTCCATGTAGACCAATTTGGGTTTCCAATCTCTCCAAAAGAATGTGGTGATCAATGGTATCAAAAGCGGCACTAAGATCTAGGAGCACGAGGACAGATGCAGAGCCTCGGTCTGACGTCATTAAAAGGTCATTTACCACCTTCACAAGTGCAGTCTCAGTGCTATGATGGGGTCTAAAACCAGACTGAAGCGTTTTGTATACATTGTTTGTCTTCAGGAAGGCAGTGAGTTGCCGTGCAACAACTTTTTCTAAAATTTTTGAGAGGAATGGAAGATTCGATATAGGCCGATAGTTTTTTATAATTTCTGGGTCAAGATTCGGCTTTTTCAAGAGAGGCTTTATTACTGCCACTTTTAGTGAGCTTGGTACACATCCGGTGGATAGAGAGCCGTTTATTATGTTCAACATAGGAGGGCCAAGCACAGGAAGCAGCTCTTTCAGTAGTTTAGTTGGAATAGGGTCCAGTATGCAGCTTGAGGGTTTGGAGGCCATGATTATTTTCATCATTGTGTCAAGAGATATAGTACTAAAACACTTTAGTATCTCCCTTGAGCCAAGGTCCTGGCAGAGTTGTGCAGACTCAGGACAATGGAGCTTTGGAGGAATACCCAGATTTAAAGAGGAGTCCGTAATTTGCTTTCTAATGATCATTATCTTTTCCTCAAAGAAGTTCATAAATGTTTTACTGCTGAAGTGAAAGCCATCCTCCATTTGCGAATGCTGCTTTTTAGTTAGCTTTGCGACAGTATCAAAAAGAAATTTCGGATTATTCTTATTTTCCTCAATTAAGTTGGAAAAATAGGATGATCGAGCAGCAGTGAGGGCTCTTCGATACTGCACGGTACTGTCTTTCCAAGCTAGTCGGAAGACTTCCAGTTTGGTGTGGCGCCATTTCCGTTCCAATTTTCTGGAAGCTTGCTTCAGAGCTCGTGTATTTTCTGTATACCAGGGAGCTAGTTTCTTATGACAGATGTTTTTAATTTTTAGGGGTGCAACTGCATCTAGGGTATTGCGCAAGGTTAAATTGAGTTCCTCGGTTAGGTGGTTAACTGATTTTTGTCCTCCGACGTCCTTGGGTAGGCAGAGGGAGTCTGGAAGGGCATCAAGGAATCTTTGGGTTGTCTGAGAATTTATAGCACGACTTTTAATGCTCCTTGGTTGGGGTCTGAGCAGATTAGTTGTTGCAATTGTAAACGCAATAAAATGGTGGTCCGATAATCCAGGATTATGAGGAAAAACATTAAGATCCACAACATTTATTCCATGGGACAAAACTAGGTCCAGAGTATGACTGTGGCAGTGAGTAGGTCCAGAGACATGTTGGACAAAACCCACTGAGTCGATGATGGCTCCGAAAGCCTTTTGGAGTGGGTCTGTGGACTTTTCCATGTGAATGTTAAAGTCACCAAAAATTAGAATATTATCTGCTATGACTACAAGATCCGATAGGAATTCAGGGAACTCAGTAAGGAACACTGCATATGGCCCAGGAGGCCTGTAAACAGTAGCTATAAAAAGTGAGTGAGTAGGCTGCATAGATTTCACGACTATAAGCTCAAAAGACGAAAACGTCGGGTTTTTTTTGTAAATTGAAATTTGCTATCGTAGATGTTAGCAACACCTCCGCCTTTGCCGGATGCACGGGGGGTATGGTCACTAGTGTAACCAGTAGGTGAGGCCTCATTTAACACAGTAAATTCATCAGGCTTAAGCCATGTTTCAGTCAGGCCAATCACATCACGATTATGATCAGTGATTAGTTCATTGACTATAACTGCCTTGGAAGTGAGGGATCTAACATTAAGTAACCCAATTTTGAGATGTGAAGTATCACAATCTCTTTCAATAATGGCAGGAATGGAGGAGGTCTTTATACTAGTGAGATTACTAAAGCGAACACCGCCATTTTTTATTTTGCCCAACCTAGATCGAGGCACAGACACGGTCTCAATGGGGAAAGCTGAGCTGACTACGCTAACTGTGCTAATGGCAGACTCCACTAAACTGGCAGGCTGGCTAACAGCCTGCTGCCTGGCCTGCACCCTATTTCATTCTGGAGTTAGAGGAGTTAGAGCCCTGTCTATGTTCGTAGATAAGATGAGAGCACCCCTCCAGCTAGGATGGAGTCCGTCACTCCTCAACAGGCCAGGCTCGGTCCTGTTTGTGGGTGAGTCCCAGAAAGAGGGCCAATTATCTACAAATTCTATCTTTTGGGAGGGGCAGAACACAGTTTTCATCCAGCGATTGAGTTGTGAGACTCTGCTGTAGAGCTCATCACTCCCCCTAACTGGGAGGGGGCCAGAGACAATTACTCGATGCCGACACATCTTTCTAGCTGATTTACACGCTGAAGCTATGTTGCGCTTGGTGACCTCTGTTTCATCCTAACATCGTTGGTGCCGACGTGGATAACAATATCTCTATACTCGCCAGTTTTAGCTTTAGCCAGCACCGTCTTTAGATTAGCCTTAACGTCGGTAGCCCTGCCCCCTGGTAAACAGTGTATGATCGCTGGCTGTAGTTCTGGAGCCTGACCAGGTTGTACAGCTAACAGTAGCGGTTGTAGTTCTGGAGCCTGACCAGGTTGTACAGCTAACAGTAGCGGTTGTAGTTCTGGAGCCTGACCAGGTTGTACAGCTAACAGTAGCGGTTGTAGTTCTGGAGCCTGACCAGGTTACACAGCTAACAGTAGTGGTTGTAGTTCTGGAGCCTGACCAGGTTGCACAGCTAACAGTAGCGGTTGTAGTTCTGGAGCCTGACCAGGTTGCACAGCTAACAGTAGCGGTTGTAGTTCTGGAGCCTGACCAGGTTGCACAGCGAACTGGTCATTCTGGGCAAGCTGCAGCAACAAGGGCAGTATCATTCCTGTATGTTTGGGAGGGTATTCAGGGCTGTGGGGTGATCAGTTTCAATTTCTACAACAGTTGGGTGCAGGCACTCAACAGATGCAGCTTGCATGCCAACGAGACCCATTGACTAACCAGAATGTTATCTCAGCCTGAATGATGCTGAGGATACTCCAGTAGTGGAATGGCTGGTTGTCTGGTTGTGAAGGAGTCTGTGAAAGGGCTGTCACAAACATACTTGCCTTTCGATGCCTATGTTTTTTTTATGTTGAATATGGCCAAGTCCTGCTGGTCATGCCCTACATATTTCTTTATATTCCTTTGGAAGTCGAGATGAAAATGTAGCCGATATTAACTGTGGGTGGTTGGCATTGATTACTTACTGGGGCACAGCCAGCAGGAAATGTGGAGAGTGACAACCTGTGAGAGTGACCTCCAGTTACTTGGAGGTTAGTGTAGCTTGGTTGTGAGGGACATAGCACAGCTCCATATACATTTGAAGATGATCCCTGGGCTTTGATGGACAGTTAAAGGGTTGCAGAGGAGGTGGAGCTGATCAGGCATGGTGTACAAAGACCACTATATCCCAGTCAATCCCCAGCCTCCATAAATAATCACATACAGGAAGTTCTACCATCCTAAGGTGCCTCTTGTTTGTCATAAAATGGCATGTCCTTATAGGGACGTTGGAAATACTGCCGATTCCCAGACCAATGCATGAGTCACCACAGCATGAGCTCATTCTTCACATGCTCGTCCAGTTCAGGTGTCACATGGGCTGGTCAGCAATGGTTGGTAGCAAAAGAGTATGAGGGCAATGCACACAAGCAATTTGTGTCTGTTGAATGGCCTGACATGGCAGTCCAGTCTCTCTAGTAACTGCCTGATGGGAGGAGTGGGCCTATGGCGGATAGATCTAGGAGATTCACAATAGTATTGACATTGGAGTGGTGCAATTCCAATGACATTAAGTTGATGGCATTTCTTGTCAATGAGTGTCATTCTGGTTGCATTCTCCTAATACACATTAATGTCAACATCTACAGCAACTCCAGGTCCAGACAGCCAGGATGATGGACATGACTGTCTGGAAGAAGCAATGTACCAGCACAACCGGAACAGGATAAGAGTGCACCAGAACATCCCAATGCAGTGAGCCAGCGGAAGGATTCAGGCAGACGTTTTAGGCTAGCAATGAATCAAAGCTCACTTCTAAATGAGGTGACTTAAGAGCCCAATCTTGGAGGAACAAGTTATACTACAGTGGGGGCAAGTTGTAGAGCTAGAGAGAGGGTGTGTCTGAGTCCAGGGTTGGATTCTCTTTCCTTGGAGCCTCCCCGTTACCTCATTGATCCTCAGAGACTCCTGACTTGGAATGCCTGGTGTTGCCATGCCAAGCAGTCTGCTACCTTTTACAAATCCAGACAAAGGTGTTTGAGTGTAAGTGTTGGATTACTAACAGTTGAATTACACAGAAATAGTCTTAAGTAGTGGTCATAAGTGTACATATACAGGTGATTAAACCACCATTTAATGTTATTGTGGAAGCCATTTTGGGCACCATAATGGATTTGGAGTAAAGTCTAGGGGGGGGGGGGCTAACGTAATTGGAAGAAGCTGAACATGTAAAATCCAGAGGAAACCTTTGACTTAAAATACGTTTTCGGTGTCTGAGCTTGCCTTAGCGCCGATTACAATAACCACAGCATACAAACGCTTAAGTATATGCATTTGTCAGGCAGGACCGTACAGCACTGAATGAGAGCAAATTTGACTTGACAGTTGTCTGTTTTAAAACAGTTACCAAAAGGCTTACATTCATCATATTCATAGTTATTTCCTCCTATTGCATCTGTGTTTACAGGTCTATATTTCCAAGATGCATTAAGATATGTTTGTATGTAGGGAAGACAACTGACTACTTGTATTGCAAATTGTAGCAATATAAGAGCTTGTCATTTTGAGTTACATCAGCTTGTGGCTCACCCCACTTCCAGCCATGCATCATTCTGCACAGTTTGACTTTAGGTGGGGTGTCACTATTTGTCAATTTAACCCCTTTCAGTAAAACATTTTTACACAACCATCCATTTCATATATGGGAGACTTGAGATATGAAAAAACATGGTTGTGCTTTGTTGTACCTGGGGTAGGGATACCGCAAACGAAAGCCTTTGAGTATTGGGCACTAGCGTACTAATGATAACTATGAAACTGAAAGACTCAATACTGAAAATTAAGACAGTAGTTGATGGGAAAAGGTTAGTACAATGTATATAAAACATTCAACCGTCACAGAATAAGGCAGCAAGAAGCAGACAAGCCTCTGCTTGCGCTAGTCTGTTGTACAGTGCCTTCAGGAAGTATTCACATCACTACTTTTCCCACATTGTTGTTACAGCCTGAAACTTCAATTATAGAGATTTGTCACTGATCTACACAACAACCATTAATGTCATAATGGAATTTTGTTTGTAGAAATGTTTTAAATAAATGAAAAGCTGAAACGTCTTGAGTCAAGTATTCAACCCCTTTGTTATGGCAAGCCTAAGTTCAGGTATATAAAATGCGCTTAACAAATCAGAGTTGCACGGAATCAGTGTTCAAGTGGTTAACCTGATTTGAATGACTAATCATATCTGTACACCACAAAATTCTGTAAGGTCCATCAATCGAGTAGTGAACTTCAAGCAGAGTCAACCATAAAGACCAGGGAGGTTTTCCAATGCCTCATAAAGAAGGGCACTGATCGGTAGATAAGTAAAATTAAGATGAATATATCCCTTTAAGCATAGTGAAATTCTTCAGTTATGGGTGGTGTATCAATACACCCAGTTACTACAAAGAGACAGGTGCCCTTAAGGCATTTGCCAGAGGGAAAGGAAACTGCTCAGATTGAGGCCAGAGGTGATTTTAAAACAGTAATAGTTGTGATTAGAGAACTGATGGATCAACGTTGTTACTCCACAATACTAACCGAAATGTCGCAGCCAATCTGAATGAGTTTCCCCACAAAAGGGCTTTATTACAGACATACTCAGCACCCTCAGACAATCCTGCAGGTGAAGCAGCCCGATGTAGGTCCTGGGCTGGCGTGGTTACACATGGTCTGCGGTTGAAGCTGGTTGTATGTACTGCTAAATTCTCTAAACCGATGTTGGAGGCAGCTTATGGCAGAGAAATTAATGTTAAGTTTGGCGGACATTACTGCAATCAACATGACATGTGAAGGAAGCGTGCAATTGAGGCATCTGTTCATTTTAGGGGTTCTTTTGTCAACCAGCACAAGGTGCACCTGTGTAATGATCATGCTCTTTAATCAGCTTCTTGATATGCCACACCTGTCAGGTTAATCTTGGCAAAGGAGAAATGCTCACTAACAGGGATTAAGTGCAAAAAAATGAGAAAAGCTTTTTGTGCATATGGAACATGTGCTCTTTTATTTCAGCTCATGAAACTTTGTTGCATTTGTCCAGTATTTTTAATTCGGGCAGTAAAGAGTATTAAAATCAAGGGGTATGACTACTTTGAAGGCACTGCCTATGAGAGGTAGCTGGATACTTTACATGGACCTATTTTCAAGAATAGCAGGCTAAGGCCTAGTTCTGTGACTGACATGGCCTCACTTCACACTTGATGTTCACTCACATGGGGTACAGAGAATGAACACTGAAAATGTACATTGATTAGAGAAATAAAGTGGGACTGGAATTTGAGGTTTAATATAAATGTTAAAGGTTGAAAAGATTGGGGACTATACATTAGGAAATAAATGCATTCAACTGATTAAGAACGTTATCGTTAAGGTATGAAGCATAGACTTATGCTTCAAGGACAGGGCCTTATAACCCACATGGCTCAACTGCTGTTTTTTTTCTGGCCATACATCAGGTCTGGGGTCAATGGAACAATAACTAATTGGTGATGCAAAATGTTGAGGCAAGGTGGGAGTGGCAGTGCTTGACTTGGGTGGGAGCTCAGAACCTTTACTTCCTAATGTCTGAGCGCCTGTTCCTCAGAACATAACGCAAAAGTTGTAACGCCTGCGCCTACATCAGTACTGCCATTTTTTAGGCCAAGTCAAGCAGTGGTGAGTGGGAATGTCCATTGACAAGTGATGGAACAGTAATAGGGTCCTTCTAGCTAATGAGTTATCCCTAGGGTCTGAGTTGCTACAGCCGATGTCAAACGATAGCCAGGGTTCAGAGGAACCGGTAAGACGCCGCAAATGTTTATTCAAGTAGCCTGACATCCAAAATGAAAGAGCGGGTTAGATTTAGTAACAAGGCAGTAGACAAAACGGCTTGGCCTATTGAAGTGCTTCTCTGCCATATTACAGCTTCCCTTCCATTTTGAGGGGAACCAAAAATTGGCAATTGAGCAGGCATCCCATTACTCAGCACAATAACGCCGGTACACACGGAACTTTAATGTCAAGGAAAACTGGCCATGTCAGACATATTGGAAGTAACTCAAATCCTACCTATAGGGCAACAGAAGCAAACATTGGTCCTGCCAGTCAAATACATTGGCACCCTTGCCTCCCTCATTTTAGTTGAGAATTATTCATACATTGGGTTGTCACAATTACAAAACCCCTTTTCAATGTTTAGGAAACTAATTGCATGGGTGAAGTTCGCACCCAGGAGATTGTTGTAACTTTTTACCATCACGAGCTTGCAGCTAATTTGACCCACTTCAGCAGCAACTTCCAAATTGAGTGGTGACTTGCAACTGTTTGATGGGATTCAGATGACTTATCACAGGAAGTCAAGTGTGTAGCAACCATTGCTAGGAGCTTGTGTTTAGGTTAGCCTGCTGGAAGACCAACCATCAGACCCTGTTTAGACAGTTGGAGGAATATTATCAAGTGGTTTGTGTACAATCTGCCAGTTTCATGTCTTGCACTTTTAAGGCCCCTAGTACCAGAGGCAAAGTAACCCAGCAGTGTCAAACTGCCATGCGATTGGAGAGAGTGTTTTGACTGCTTCATTGTGGTGAACAGGAAGACCAGAATTATGTCTTGAACTTCCAAAACTACCCAACACCTTAATTCTGGGGGAATTAAGGTTGCAATACAGTCACCAATACCAAATGAATTAAAGCTTGTCCCTACAAACGGTGCAATAATGCTGTGGGGTTGGTAGTCAGCTGCTATGGTCAATGTCCAAAAACTGGGTCTCCATTGGTCATGAGCAGTCCAGTAGGATGACCCAAACCACCCATTATGGGAGAAAAAAAAACCCCATTAAAAACCTCCAGTAACATCTGTACAGCAGGCACCCCTCAACTTGAGCAGTTTGAAGCAAGCCAAATTGCAAGTAGAAAGGTACAGCAAGCTCAGAACTACATGCATTTTGTGCCGTAATTGTCAAAGGTTATTTAACCAAGTATTGCACCTGGGTGTCAATAACTGTCCATGCCTTGGTGATTTTCTTAACATTGAAAAATGTATTTAGTCTGCAATGTTAACAAACCAAGCTGCAAATTTAGAGTTCTTAACTACAGTGCCAATATTGTCTGGCACTACATGCTGTAGAAGAGGCTTAGTAAATAGCTATTGAGTAATTACATGGAACAACTTCTGCAAAAGGACTTCATGGAACACAAGTCCAATGTGTGGAGACTTAAAATCAGTTAACCAAAACTGAAGCTTTATTATATTAGAACAAGTGTGAGTCAGAGAGAAGAACAGGTCCAGAAGAGATCTGCTTCTTATACTGGCTGGCATCTGTAGCTCTAGGACCTAGAACAAGAGCAGACACCAACTTCAGGGTCTGGAGGACATACTGATACCACAGAGCCATCAGCGGCCAGAAATCACTAGATAAACGGAGCCATACCTCTTTTTGAGCCAGTTGGTCTGAGAGAGTTTGCATACCTCAGGGCATTTGCACACTGGCCTGAACAGATGCCATCAGGTTTGGTGGTGTCACAGAGGACTGCATCACAATGCACAAAGATCTATGGAGAGAACAGAGTATTTAAAATACAACTCAGGCTAGCATCTAAGAGATTAGACTTTCTAGAGGAAACAGTCTACATCACCTGTTCTTTCAGAACTGCATCATCCTTGGTGAAGGTGAACATGTTGATGGAGAAGCGTTTGATGTGAGCTGGGACCTGAACCCTTGTGTCCGCAACGACGGGATGGAAGACCGTGAGGTACAGGTCATCAAGATTCTCACAGCTGAGAGTAGGAGTGGGCAAGAGATTAGATACAAATCATGAAGAATCCTGGCTGTATTCATTAATGCATACCAAACGGTTTGGGGCAGGAAGTCCATTTGTTTCAGCCAGTTCACTAGTGAATGAGACCCTGGCCACTGTTATTCTGCCTAAAATGACCCCAGAAAAAAACATGCTAGCTACCTGTCAACAATGAGGTCCCAGCTAGGAAGAGAAGTTCTGTCCTTGTGCAGCGTGGCCCAGCAGTTCTCCAACACCACCTCTATTTGAGGGTCAGTGGACTGCATCAGCTCCACCTCAAAATACAGAGGCTGTCTCAAGTACTTTTCCACTGGGTAGTCCTCATTTTGGTAGAATAAGGCATAAGAGCTATCTGAAAGACAGAGCCAGTGAGCAGAGTTCACCTGAAGGTTTACATTAACATGATTGCTTAATTTTAGAACTAGTAACCCAAGCAGTCTGACTAGAACAAGGCTGATTTGTGACACTGTCACTTAAACTCATCTTACCCTGGGACAGTCTGATTTGGACCACCAGATGTCCCACCCCAGGATCTGCCACAGGGTCAGTTCTCCTTGGGCTAGCACGGAATGCCATGGTCTTTGTGTGGTTGAGCAGGTAGTAGCAAGAGACGGTGTGCCTGAAACACGAGGGCCAACCAGTGACAATACGCACAGGACGGAAAATCATTCACAACATAGTGGCATGCATTCTTACCGATACTCTGGAGCGGATGGACCTTTCCTACTTTGTTTGCCTGTGTTGTATGGCAGGGCAATTTCATTCTTATACACCATGACATCGTCAAAGAACTAGAAAGGTAAGAACAATTAGAAATGCAATATGTCATTCACGATACCGAGGTAGAATCTTAACACATGGGTCCATATGCATAAAGTGTCAGTAGGGGTGCCGATCGAATCCTAGACCGCACATCTGCATTGTGTCCCACCCACCCCTCTTTTACACTGCTCTGTTCATCATATATGCATAGTCACTTTAACCATATCTACCTCAATCAGCCTGACCAACCAGTGTCTGCATGTAGCATCGCTACTTCTATAAGTGTTCTTTACCTACTGTTCACGTAAAACCTTTTTTGCACTATTGGTTACAGCCTGCAAGTAAGCATTTCATTGTAAGGGCACACGTGACAAATTTTGAAATCCCTTGTAATCTGATTTTAAAAGTTAGAGATCCACATTACTGATGAGTTATCAGGCCTAGAAGCAGCCTTACCGTTCTTGTGGTGCCACAGGAGTTGAGTTTGAAGGAGAAGAAAGCAAAGCGGTCATTGCTGAAGGCTGGTTTACATGACTGGTCCCTCAAGGTCAGGTATTCAGGGTTCAAGTTGCTAACAGATTCCACCTTAACCGCCAGTGCAGTCGCTGTGCCGTTGGAGTAGCACTCTGAAATGTGTTCAAAGCAAGTGCAGATAAGTCAGTCTCTTGCCCTAATGCGAGACTGCATTCCAGTAATATTTTAAGCAATTGCGTTAGCTATTTTTACAGTAACATTAAAATACAAAGCCATTTTAAACAGAACACAAACCAGTTGTAGTCAGGGGGAAATAGCAGGCAAGTGAAAGGTCATCGAGTTGCCACATGTTAGGCATCTCCAACAGCAGCAAGTCCACTCTGGCTCTGATAGATTTGAAGTGAACCAACTGGAAAGCAACAGTTACTTTTAGTTCAGGGGGGGGTAATTACATTTAAACAGTTTGAGCTAATGGTCAGAACGTAATTTAACACCACAAATAAATCCCAAGAGCGAAGTTGACCATCACAACCATTTGAAATTCCCTAAAAGAACAAACTTTGTGGGGCAAATAAAAGCACCATGTTGCCAACCCCTGATGTATTAGGCAGTTCAATAGTCGTCCGAGGCATTTTGCGCAGCGAGAGAGTCATGCGGCATTAGCGTTAGTAATCATGGATCAGAACTCATACCTCAAATGCTGCAGCAGGTGCAGTGAAGGGCACCACGATACTGAAGTGTGTGCCGTTGCCAGTGAGACTGTACAGCTTTGCCAGCTCAGTATCCAGCTCCCTCCATGAACCAGCATGAAGCATCATGGTCTGGAAGTTATCCTGTTTGCTCCCGTATTTTACAGAGAAGTAGAAGTTCTCCTGGTCGCAGCTGCCGGTGATTGTGGGAAGAACTGAGACAGAAAATGTAGCTAAGGAAAAAGTTGATCTGAAGCACTGGATGGGTGCTCACCCAGGGCCCAGTTTGCCTATTGGATAGGATTAAGTGCATTGAAGTAGAAACTAAATTGTTTCCTATGCATTTCACTTGATTAAATGCATAGGAATAGAATCTGCATCTCCATGGAAGTCAACAATTGAGTGTTGCTTTCAATCAGATGCCTTACTGGGTCCTGCAGTCAATCTACTGAAGCGATTGATATTTAACCTAGGTGGCCTTACCAACATCTTCCCGGGAGGCCTCCAGCTCAGCAGGGTGGGGGAAGGGTGTTTGTTCAGGCAGGACGAGCAGACCGAAGACCAGAGGGAGGAAGTACACAGTTGTAAGGGGATCAGGGTTCTGCATATATTAAATAGAAAAAAAGCATTACATGTTGGTCATGTTCAGCATGAGGCACGTTTCAAATGGATGCAGCATCTACTCAGATTTACTATGTGAGCCAAAACACCAAGTTGCCCTTTATGAAATCCTGTTCGTATATACACACACACACATTAGCAATGTTCTTTTACAGACCGAGTCTGTCATTGCAGCAGTACATTTAACTGAAGGAACACACTTGTTTCAGGACTAATTCATCTGAGAAGGGCACTCTTAGTGAGAAGGTCTTGGAGCCGTTAGCAAAGTGGTGCTCCTGGACATCAAAGCCTCTGGCATTGCACTCTGCAACAGTTAGCACCCTGGTGGTAAAGGTGATGTTCATCAGCTCCACATCATGGAGGAAGGTACCCAGGAGGATGTCAAACACTCTCTGCTCAGGAACAGTGCCTGGAAGAGAGGCCATAACATGGGTTAAAGGTAAAGAGAACTTAACAGGTGTTCCAGAAATAGTTTAAAGTATGCAACTTTTATACCAGGGAGTTATGTTTCCTCCTTGGAGACTGGGACAGCATCTGCTAGAGTCAAGGTTACCGCCACACTAAATGTTTGTGAACTGTACACCATCCTGAACAGACCCGCCTGCATTCAGTACAAGTGAAGCAGACTTACTGTCAATAACATGTGGAGGCCTGGGCATCAGAGGAGTTGTGATGGGGAAGAGGACTTTGTATCTTGTGTCAGCCTGTGTGTTTTCTGCCCTCCACAGCAACTCAAGCATCGGTTCAACAGTGTAGGTTATGTGGTAAGCATAATCTTGGGCATGACTCTGCAATCAATACAAATAGAAGTTGTATAAATCAAGCAACTGTCAAGACATGTTCTGCTCATTAGGCAGATGAAGACACTGAAAGAATTACATTAAGAAACGCATCTTGTGGCCTAATGAACAATATGAAAGTAGTCTGACCTTGTAGTAGCCATCAGGTGACCCCACTGGAATCTCAATGATGATGTGAGACTCCATGACAGACATCTTGTAGTGTCTGGTGGCCATCTTGGTTTTGTCCAGCCTCTGGCCATAGATACCCATGTGTGTCTCCAGAATCTTAACAGCACTAGAAATCAGCGGGGTGATGCGGCGAGGCACATGCCAGGTGATGACCTTGTCAGTGAAGACTACACCACCTGACCAATTGGGCAAGACACAATCAGAAATGTGCTGCTTTTGTAAAAAGCCAGAGATGCCCTTTAGAAAGCATATGTACCAGTAGGACAGGCAGCAGCTGAATCCACAATCAAATTGCCAGTCTTGTAGTAAGTGGACACACTGAAGACCTCCATAGGAACTCCAGCCACCTGGTGAGAAAGTAATGTATTAGTCACATGGCATGTTCTAACCAATATGTCATTATGATGACAGGGAAGTGACAACCAAGAAAATTGCTTAGGCCAGTGATGATCACCTCTACAGAATAAGTCTCTGCCATGTTGTAGGGGCTTCAGATCACCAGTCTTGTTTGGGTCATCATGGCACCATAACCAGCCCGCTGAGCATCAGTCAGTAACATGACCTTGGGGTCAGGGGTGTGGAATGTCATCTTCCAGATGCCATTTGGAGCAACGGCAGCCTGTGGTGGAAAGGAAAATAGTAACTACAGAGAATGTAGCCAGTCTACGTGTATATAAAAAAGTGAATCATCTTAAATGACATACATCAGGGATGGCATCTTCCCAGGAATCATGAACCTGCTGGCCAGCGACCATTTTGACAGGGGTCTCTGGAGTGACCATGAGGCTTGACACCTGAACAGAGCAAATCACCAAGGCTAGATCAATAAATTCTACACCAAAGTATTGCACCCACCTTAAAAAGCAGTAAAACTAAATCTAGGGATACTCAGAATGGCCTCACCTCCATGTAGTTCCTGTCACAAAGAATTTCCCGGGAGGCCCAGGGGGAGTAGCTGCACGTCTCGGTCACATGCTTGACCTGCTCTGAATGGCCATCTCTATACATTCGCAGTCGCAGGCCAAGGGTGAACACCACATCCACCTATGGAACAAATCACTTAGTTCTGGGTCATGTTCATTAGGCACAAAGCATAAGACTAGCCAAAACAGGGAGGGACTACCTGGAATGCCAAGTTATCCATTTAAGGGTAACTTTTGGCATCGTTTGCACTAAATGCATACTGTTCAAGTTGAAATGTATACGTCAGCTGATAAGACTAACAGCAAGATTGATTAAGGACAAGGTAGTTGTCATTTAACTGCATTGTCCCTTTTGGAAATGTACCTGGTTGTCAACATAACAGCCCAACAAGGACGCAAAGACTTTGGTGTTGCCCCAAGGGTCAGACTCAACGCTGTATCCACACTGGGCAGCCAAGGTGTGCGACAACGGTATAATGTCAGTGCCATCTGAAAGAACCGTTGCGGATTAGACTTTGAAATAGAATGTTCACACCAACTTGTCATGACGCTTCAGTACTTAGACTCACCGATGGCATCAATTTCTAGCTGGCTACCGACAGCCAAAGTTTTGTCCAATGTTAGCCTCAAGACGTTGCCAAGACACGCAGACCGCAAGCCATTATCTGGAGAGAAGATACCAGTAAGTCCTACTGAGCAGTATTAGTCAGGTACACAACTTCATACAATTAGGGAGCCCTTACTTGAACTAGGC
This sequence comes from Salmo trutta, assembly GCF_901001165.1. Classification (NCBI taxonomy): domain Eukaryota; kingdom Metazoa; phylum Chordata; class Actinopteri; order Salmoniformes; family Salmonidae; genus Salmo; species Salmo trutta. Next base: position 29,955,316 of record NC_042991.1, read on the forward strand.
TTGGAACTTGGCCTCTGGAACTGACCAGAGACAGCAACACTCAGCAAAACCCATGTCACACTAAAATGAGAGTACAACATATAAATCACACATTTATCAAACATTAAAAATAAAAATTTAAAAAATACTTACAGACATCTAAAAACACACATCACACCAAATGGGCACTTTGGCTTGTACACAGCCACAAAAACCCCACTGTCATAAGAGGAAGCGCAGCACAGAAGGAGACTGTACCACTGGAATACTGTGCTTGAGCCCTTTCCCAGGTGTTTTATCTGGTAGCCAATCACACTGGCCACAGGTCATTATCAATCAACGGTCCACATTCACAGCTCGTTAGCTGTAAGCAGAGGACAGAACAGTCAGATTGAAATGCATTTTATATGCTTCTCTTTCATGTAGAGAAAATAAGTTGTATTTATATCTGAAATGTTATCAGGGAGGTGATCAGCGAACAATGAAAAGTAGGGCAAAGGGGGTGCTGCTGGATTAGGTCTAGATGGGATACAGGTTTTTTCAAATTGACTTCAAAAGTATTTTTTTTTACATTTTAGCTAACCCTTTTCCTAACCTTAACCTACTTCTCCTAACCTGCTACATTAATTATTCTAACCTGCTGCATAAGTTCTCCTTAAGCTGCTACAAAAAGTCAATTTTGACAAAAGCTGTATCCCTTCGAGACAAAATCGGTTTTACTGGCCTATTTCAATAATAGCATTAATAGTTTACACAGGCAGACTAATTCCGATCTTTGTCCAATAATAAGTATTTTGACCAATCAGATCAGCTCTTTTGCCAATCATTGGGCAAAAGATCAGAATTGGGCTGCCTGTGTAGACACAGCTAAGACACACTATTCAGTGATGTTGTCAAGTCACTAAACCTCAAGTCTGAGTCTGGCCCTAAGTCCCTATTGTTTGAGTCTGAGTCCTTTATACTTGAGTCAAGAGTCCCTTGGTAGTGCTAAATTCTGCGGTCCAACCAGTGCTTGACTTGGGCAGGAGCTCACCGAAGCTGAGTATCGGCACCTCAAATATTCTACTGATTGAGGTCCTGTTCCTCTTATAGAATATTAGCTAACAAGTATTGTGGAGCGCCTGCACCGAAATATGAACAGTACCTGCACCCAAAATGAGTTACGGAACCTATTTCAGTCCAAGTCAAGCACTGGATCCAACCATTTTTTAAATCTAAATTCTGTCCATTGTAAGGATGGTAGCGTACGAGTCGAGTCACGAGTCATGAAAAATGTGATTTGAGTCTGAGTCAAGTCCGAGACGTGGACTTGAGTACAACACTGATACTATTACTCATTAATTCAGAAAAATCACATTTCGTCATGTTGTATATTGCACACCAAAAGTGCATTGATACTAGGTTACCGATTAACAATTGAAATAACGGAACTGGAGCTTGTTATTGAATACTGTACACACTGTTCACCTAGCATGTGGGAGCCAGAAGCGGTATGGATTAATACTTATATTCACAAGTTTAGGTTCATGATTGTACTTGTAAGACTAGCATCAAACTATCACAAAGAAACCTATTGTGGTTTGCATCAAATTATATCACATAATTATTTATTTGTATTTAACCCTTGTGTGGTGTTCGGGTCTGTGGGACTCATTTTGAATGTTAACTAAAAGATAAATGATACAATTAATTCTTTTTTCAACCTGAGACTCATTGGCCTTGGCTCATTTTCTGTGAAGAACATGTAGTAAAATAACACATTTTCATTGAGTGCACACTGTGCACCCCCCTACACATTTATATTACATATGTGGTGTTCGGGTCCACTGGACCCGAGGGTAATAAAAATGTGGAAAAGTGTGTGTGTGTAGGTGAAAACAAGTAAAAATGAAACAAAAAGGTTTGCTGTGTGCCTTCACTCTGTCCTCCTCCTCCTACCTGGGCCTGCTGTTTCAACATAGCACCAAGAGCCTGTCTGTCTCCCCGCCTGTCTGCCTGTCTGCCACTTTTCTCACACTCTTTACCCTTTGTAGTGTGTGAAACTACACAGTGTCTTGCGGGAACCTGCACAATGTTATTACAATACATTATTTTGATACATTATTTCCGATACATTGTAAAAAATACTGTTTTTTTCCCACACTCTACCCCAGCCAGGTGCAAATTGGGGGGAGGGACACAACAAATAAATAGCTTTGCATGTGTGGCTCCTTACCACAATCGATCAGTGTGGCAAAACTCATCTCTGCTCAGAGGGCCTTAGAAATAATTTTTGCAGAGAGAGAAGCTAGTGTGGAAGGAACATCTTCCACTTTGGAAGATGAAAAACTTTCCGAATATGATGATCATGTCTCTGTCAATTCGGAGTCTGACAGTAAGTTGGAAGAAGGGGATGAGATTGACCCTCAGCCAGCCCCAGGACCAACCCGTCAGCAACCAGCTCATCAGCAGCCTGCAGGAGGATGTCAAAAAAGGGTGAAATTGAATGGTCTTCTTGCCCAAAGAATGAGCCACCCCGCATGGCTGCCAATGTGATAAGGATGCAACCAGGGCCGACGCGGACGGCGCTTACTCATGAGCAGGACATAAAGTCTTCTTTTGAACTGTTCATCCAAGGCACAATACAGAAAATTGTTCTGGACTGCACTAATTTGGAGGGATGGCATGTGGACCAAACTTATTTACATACATACTTTGGGGTTGTTATCCTTGCTGGTGTTTTCAGATCCAATGGGGAATCCACAGAATCCCCGTAGGATGCAGAAACTGGCAACATCTGTGCAACATCTCTGGAAAACTTTCACATTATTTCCAGATTATCCGCTTCGATAACCGAGACACCAGACCAGCTCGGTGGCAAAGACAACCTAGCTGCAATCAGATCAGTGTGGGACAAGTGGGTGGACACCTTCCCCTGTTTTACAACCCTGGGCCCAACGTTACTGTTGATGAGCAGCTTATGTCATTTAGGGGCCGCTGCCCCTTCAGGCAGTACATACCGTCTAAACCCGCAAAATATGGAATCAAGATGTGGGCTGCCTGTGATGCTGCTTCATCATATGCGTGGATCTGTATTCGGGGAAAGCAGATGGAGGAGCCTCTGAGAAGAACCAAGGGATGTGGGTTGTGCTGACCAACTGGCAGGTGTCTTCACCGACATTTTCAACATGTCCCTGATTGAGTCTGTAATACCAACATGTTTCAAGCAGACCACCATAGTCCCTGTGCCCAAGAACATGAAGGCAACCTGCCTAAATGACTACAGACCCATAGCACTCACGTCCATAGCCATGAAGTGTTTTGAAAGGCTGGTAAGGGCTCACATCAACACCATTATCCCAGAAATCCTAGACCCACTCCAAGTTGCATACTGCCCAAACAGATCCACAGATGATGCAATCTCTATTGCACTCCACACTGCCCTTTCCCACCTGGACAAAAGGAACACCTATGTGAGAATGATATTCATTGACTACAGCTCAGTGTTCAACACCATAGTACCCTCAAAGCTCATCACTAAGCTAAGGATCCTGGGACTAAACACCTCCCTCTGCAACTGGATCCTGGACTTCCTGACGGGCCGCCTCCAGGTGGTTAGGGTAGGCAACAACATGTCTGCCAGGCTGATCCTCAACACTGGAGCTCCCACTGGTGCGTGCTCAGTCCCCTCCTGTACTCCCTGTTCACCCACGACTGCATGGCCAGGCACGACTCCAACACCATCATTAAGTTCGCAGACGACACAACAGTTGTAGGCCTGATCACCGACAATGACAAGACAGCCTACAGGGAGGAGATCAGAGACCTGGCCGGGTGGTGCCAGAATAACAACCTATCGCTCAACGTAACCAAGACTAAGGAGATGATTGTGGACTACAGGAAAAGGAGGACCGAGCACGCCCCCATTCTCATAGACGGGGCTGTCGTGGAGCAGGTTGAGAGCTTCAAGTTCCTTAGTGTCCACATCACCAACAAATTAGAATGGTCCAAACACACCAAGGCAGTCGTGAAGAGGGCACAACTAAGCCTATTCCCCCTCAGGAAACTAAAAAGATTTGGCATGTGTCCTCAGATCCTCAAAAGGTTCTACAGCTGCAACATTGAGAGCATCCTGACCGGTTGCATCACTGCCTGGTACGGAAATTGCTCGTCCTCTGACCGCAAGGCACTACAGAGGGTAGTGCGTACGGCCCAGTACATCACTGGGGCTAAGCTGCCTGCCATCCAGGACTTCTACACAAGGCGGTGTCAGAGGAAGGCCCTAAAAATTGTCATAGACCCCAGCTACCCTAGTCATAGACTGTTCTCTCTACTACCGCATGGCAAGCGGTACCGGAGTGCCAAGTCTAGGACAAAAAGGCTTCTCAACAGTTTTTACCCCCAAGCCATAAGACTCCTGAACAGGTAATCAAATGGCTACCTGGACTATTTGCATTGTGCCCCCCCCCCCAACCCCTCTTTTACGCTGCTGCTACTCTCTGTTTATCATATATGCATAGTCACTTTAACCATATCTACATGTACATACTACCTCAATCAGCCTGACTAACCGGTGTCTGTATGTAGCCTCGTTACTTTTATAGCCTCACTACTGTATATAGCCTGTTTTTTTTACTGTTGTTTTATTTTTTTATTTACCTATTGTTCACCTAATACCTTTTTGCACTATTGGTTAGAGCCTGTTCGTAAGCATTTCACTGTAAGGTTGTATTTGGCGCACATGACAAATAAACTTTGATTTGATACACGGAACAGGCCTATCAATTCCTCTAAGTTTGTGTTCACGGCCGACACGCACCTAGTGTCCTACGAGTCAAAGAAAGGCAAAAATGTGGTACTCATGAGTATGCTGCATAGGGATGGGAGAATCTGTGGCCTGGAATATCAAAAAACAGAAATCATAATGGATTACAATGCCACAAAAGGAGGGGTGGACAATTTAGACAAGCTGGTGACTGGCTACAGCTGCAAAAGAAGAACCCTACGCTGGACACTTGTGATATTCAACTTCTTGGACATCTCGGCGTACATCACATTTGTCATCTGGATGGCGTTGAACCCAGATTGGAACAGAGGGAAGGTCCAGAGGAGACCGCTCTTTCTCGAGGAGCTGGGCAAGGCATCGGTAAGAACCTGAAATCCAGAGGCGGCAACATATCCCAAGGACCCCAGCTTCTGCAGCCACCATGAAGAGTATTCAGGAGGATGCTGGTGCCCCATCTGCCCGACCCACAACTCCAATGCTGGAAGTAAGTGTGAGTGATGTTCTTGCATGTGTTCTTGCATGTCTGACTCTCCTACCTTGGCCTGCTGTAACTATATATGTGAGTGCGATGTTAGTAAAATTCCTGAACTAAGTGTTTTCATCATTCTAGATTGCAGCCGGTAGCAACAAAAAGTGCTGTGATGTGGGTGGACCCAATGAGGACAGGAAGACAATACACATACAAGTACAAGAAATACATTTGCAACACACACAGTAAAACTGTCCCTCATGTGGTGTCTAGACCGGCCTTAATGTGTGTTCAATTGGACTCATATCATTTCCATAAAATACTATATGTAAAATGTGTCCTGCCAATTTGTTCAGTTCAAAGATCAAGATAAACATGATTTATTCCACCCATGTCCTGATTATGAATGATTTACAAAAATCACATTTGATATATTTTTTTTAAATAGTGTTTTTATTGGTAAATGTGATCTAGCAGTGGTAAATGGCAAATATTAACCATATATGCAGTCTATATTGCTTGCAATTGATATGTCAACATCTACAGTATGTATTTTTACATATATTGTTATGCTGTATCATTTTAAAAACCCAGTAATGTTGTGGGTCCCAGGAACATTGGGTGAATAACAAAAACATGTACACCACCCAAGGGTTAAAAAAAAACATGTGGAGCGGTAGAGCATACTCTCAATGATCGGCTATGAAAAGCCAACTGACATTTACTCTTGAGGTGCTGACTTGTTACACCCTCGACAACTGTGATTATTATTTGACCATGCTGGTCATTTATGAGCATTTGAACATCTTGGCCATGTTCTGTTATAATCTCCACTCAGCACAGCCAGAAGAGGACTGGCCACCCCTCAGACTGGTTCCTCTCTAGGTTTCTTCCTAGGTTTTGGCCTTTCTAGGGAGTTTTTCCTAGCCACCGTGCTTCTACACCTGCATTGCTTGCTGTTTGGGGTTTTAGGCTGGGTTTCGGTTTAGCACTGAGATATCAGCTGATGTAAGAAGGGCTATATAAATACATTTTATGTGCTGCATACATTACAGCATTATCATCTTTATTAGTATGAGTGCATCAGAGGTCATTGTTGTCAAACACAGGAGTTAAATTCTTAGATAAGGATGGGTATGTTGTGAATCTATATCTACTTTATATTTACCATAATCTAATAATTAACCTTAATCCCCAAAAACATTAAAACATATCATACATGGACACATTTTTGTACTTATACAAATTGCAGACATACTGGCAATTACTTTGAGATTTGTCATTAGATTGTCATTAGAGTGTAGCTAAGGGGAAAACCTAATACATTCTCAATATCCCCTATTAATCTTGTGCTCTTGGTCCAACAGTGTTTGCTGTAAGCTCACTTTGGCATCTTCAAAGTTAGGGTTGAGTTCTAGGGCCCTCTTGAAGTCCATCTCTGCGTCTTGGAAAAAGCCTGCAACAAAAGGTAAAACAACATTTATCCATTCAATTCACCAGGGATGTATTCATTACTGAAACCAGTTAAGAACCAAATGAGGGAGCACCTGCATTTGTCAAATAGAAACTCTTGTTTGCTTATTCCATTTGAAGTTTCCACAAAACGTTTTGCAACAGAATAGGCGTAATGATTATACCCCAGCTTACGAGAAACATTTCACATAAGGAAAACCAGCAAGACTGCCTTGCCAGTACAAGTTTGTTCAAATGGATGAAATAACCCCACCTAGTGACTAAAATTGGGACTGCAATACCTTTTTTCACCATTGGAATTCACAATCTCGTCTGTTGTAGCCACTTCATTACACGACATTTCATTACCTAATCTATAACGAATTAGTCCTCTGTTGTAGAATGATACTTCGATCTGGCAGTTGGCCTCAATTGCAGAAGTGTAGTCCTCCATTGCTTCACGAAAATCCACCCTGAAGTACTTTATCTGCCCACGGTTGTTGTGAGCAGTAGCAAGGTCACTGGCATCACAATTTCTGAAATAAACCATGGTAAAAGAGAATGTTAACATTTAACGTTAGCTAACTACTGTCTTCCACATAGCTAAATTAGCACGGAATTCACAAGATGTCAATGACAACGTGTTTTTGTGTTACCTTGTTTTCCAGCATGACGCGAGGAACTTTGTATATAGTTCTTCTGCCTGCTTGAAATTGCGTTTTTTAAACTCAACATTGGCGCGTTCAAGAGTTTGACAGCTGTCTTGTTCCATTTAAGGCATAAAATGTTTGGATGGAAGTCTGTTTCCGCTTCTGCAACTCTTACCGGAAATGAGTATATTTGTGGACAAATATACTAACACGCCTGGTGCGTGTTGACGCAAGGGGTACGTAGCATGTATGGTTATTAAAAATATTTATTGATCTAACATTATGTTACTAAATAAAGACCATATTTATTGTACATTACTGCTCAATAGATTAGCTATTTAAATATAATCCAAAATGTTCACCTATTTTCCTTTCTTGTAAAAACAGGTGGCAGAGTTGACCACATTATTAGTTGATTGTGTGTCCATATTATGATTTTCTTGTGATTTGTTTCCCCTTTTCATTTGTGTATTTTTTCTCTTAGATTGTTTTGTACTTTGCTGAGTAATGCACATGTCTTATACATGATCAGTCAGTTAATTAATGTGATATAGAGCTAATACGTTATAGCTTGCAGTCCTAAAACCCGGAAATGAGTTACTTCCGGTTCGCTTAGCCAGCCAGTGTTGCCAACTAATTTTCAGGGGAAGTTGCTAGAGGCAGGTTGATTTGTTGCAAAAGTTGCTAAATGACGTTGTGATGTCATTGCGTGATAACGTCAAACTGCGTCATTACGTAGAATACACAATAACGTTACTCAAATTGACTGGCCAAAAAATATGATTTGACATTTGTTCATGTACAGACTCCCACTATTTTCTGTACTTCTGGCTGTACAATTTTGATTGAGACATGCTGATTGATGTTGTAAGTTCTGTTCAAGATCAAACATTCGTGTCCAACTTGATTAATTGGGTTTGGCTCGTCGAACCCGATCTACTGCTGCTGCAGTCAGCCAACAATGATTTGCAATTTGCTGGAATTGCAATTTGCTGGAATTACTGCTGGCTGTGCACGAGCTGAGCGCCTGCTGCTGACGTCACTCACAATGCACTTTTGCAGCCAGGCACGTGTGTTGTGACTGAGTGTGACAGAGAAAATCGTTTTTGTGTCATTTTAGCATTTGAGTCACTTTTCAAAAGTTGCTAAAAGTTCCAAATACATTTTTAAAAAGTAGCTAAATCTGTTGCTAGGTGCTGTTTGAAAAAAAAGTTGCCAGGGTACTCTGAAAAGTTGCTAAATCTAGCAACAAAATTGCTAAATTGGCATCACTGTAGCCAGCCCTATGGGAAAAATTGAGAAAATCTTCTGTGGTTTTTATGGCGGACTACAACCTCAAAAGCTGGGTTGACGCCACCAACTGGATGGATTTTTTTTTTAAATAGGTAAAAGTAAGTCCATACATGATAGTTTTCCTTAACTTAATCCACCCAAATAAAAATAGTACATTGACAAAAACTCCCACTTCTTCCATCAAACCTCCATATTTCCCTTCTCACCCATACGAAAAAGATTGCAGTATAACTGCGTCCAAAATAACCCTTTTTTTTTTACTGCAGTCATTTTTCAGTGTAACTGAATGCAGTACACTCCACTTATTCTGCAATTACTGTGTACAAAATACCACAGTCGACTGCAGTTACTGCACTTTTACTACAGTTTCAAAACTGCAATCTTTTTTGGTAAGGGCAGGCTCTAGCGCCTGAGGGTGGTACGGCTTGTGACAATACTTCCTGCAACTCCTTTCAGTCCTAGGAACCGCATCTACAATTATATATATTTTCCTGGACTTCCTCTCCACCTTGGTAGTGCCATTAATCTCCATAGCTATAAATGCCACAAAGTCCATCTTCTTAACCTTTAAAATATCTGGGTCCTGCTGGTGAAGGCCTATCCACCACCATGGACTCGACAGTAGTACCATTCGAACCCTCAACCCTTTAAACAGCCGTTGCAAATAAATGCTCTGGATAGTCCTGGCTTTGGCCACCTCATTGTCTTTCACCCTTGTTGGGCATTCCAAAGACGTGGCTTCATGGTTTCCACCACAATTGCAACATGTCACATTTTCATCACTTTTAAACACATTACATGATCTTTTCCACAACTTGGACATTCGGCTTCTCCCTTCTGCAAACACTTGAAACATGTCCAAAAGCTTTACAGTGATCACACTGCATTGGTCTTGGGATACATATCTGATTCTCTATTTTATATACCCCAACTGGACCTGAGTAGGGAGAGACTCCATATCAAACAACAAAACAGACTTCACTTTTTCTGTATTCACCATACGAGTCATCCGATGTGCATCAATCAATGCAGGAATATTTTCCATCTCTGTAACATCGGCTTCCCACAAGATGCCAGATATTACCCCCTTGAGGGGTGCCCTGTCCCAAGAGACACACACAACATGTCAAACTTATCAAATCGGGTAAAACGCAACACACAATCCTTCTGATCAGCAAAAATCTAAACAAGTCCGCCTCTTGTAATCCTCACAGCCTTCACTTTACCCAGCACTCTCTCCATCAGTTTGGATCTCAAATGGATTCTTCAAGGTTGGTAATCCGATCAATTGCTCCTCATTAATAAACCGTACTCCAACAAGGGACATTCTCAGCACTGTACGCTACTTTGCAGAGTTTTCAGTTCTTTTGGACAGTAGTCTAATTCTCCTTGATTCTACCGCCATTAGATTCAAGATCCACACCAGCGTTCGCTTCCGCCATCTTTTCCATGAATGGGGAAAGAATAGGGTTTTGGAATTAACGCTGAAAATATGGTCAAAGGTTAACACAGGTTTAGGAGATTTTGTTCTATGAGATAAAGCAGCAAGTTAACATGACCTTTATGAATTACGAAGCCTTTAAAAGTTTACAAAAAGTAATGTGAGCTGATGAAGATTCTCATAGAACAAAACATATAAGATCTCCTAAGCCTGTGTTTACCACTGACCTTATCTTTGGCATTTATCCAAAACACTACAAAAACACCATTCATTTTCCCCATAGGCTTTGTCCAACAAACCATTGCGGAGTTAGTGCCTACAAAAATTAGCCATTATTATCTCTATAAGCCAGTATTAGTAGGAAGATGGTCATAGAGGTTGCCAGATTTTAGTCCTAAAACCCAAAAATGAGTTACCTCTGGTAATTTCAGCCATTCTTATGGCAAAAATGAATAGGGAAAGAATAGGGTTTGGGGATAAACACAGAAAATAAGGTCTGAGGTTAAGACAAGCTTAATGTTTTATTATTTGCGATAATATCAGTCAGTTAACATTACCTTTATGAATTATGAAGCCTTTGTGCTTTATGTGCTTTTTAAATTTCATAAATTCTTCAAAGTTCACTAAAAAGTGACGTTAGCTGATGATCTCAGAACAAAACGTATAAAATCTCCTAAACCTGTGTTTACCACAGACGTTTATCCAAAAACTGCATTAATTTCCCCATGTGCTATATCCAACGAACCATGGCGGAGTTAGTGTCTACAAAAAGATGCCATTACTATTGCAAAGGAGCAATCAAATCATAATTCGGTAGTATGCATCAGTACAATACAGATGTTTTCCATTTGTAACATGGTCTATTGCTTCCGTCTGGAACTCAGACTAAAACGTTACACTCAGGAAAGGACGCTCGCAGACAAAAATGTGAGCAGACTTTTTCTAGGTGAGAAATTCACAGAATGATCTGAGATAGGTCATGTGTCATCCTTAAAAAAAAAAAAGTATCTTAAGGAACTATGGCCTGTTCAGTAGCCTCTTCTTTTACAGCCCATCTACCTTCAGAGTGTGTGGTCGGGTTCAGGCAGATCAAAGGGACGACACACAGAGGAGGAGAGAAGGGCACTGATGTAGGTACTGGGGTATAGACTGATGACATCCTCTAATAAATATCCTATAGAGAGGCATGTCTATAGGCACACAATGCACTAAACATAAAGGTTGTCCTAGTAGGCAAGGCTAATGCACAGCAGACCACAGAATAAACAGACAACTAATACACTACCTGTAGTGAACAAGATGGGAGACAGAGAGCTTGTTTCAAGCGCAGGTGTTTATTGTTAAAGGACCACAGGAGGCGGCAGGTAGCTGGGTCCAGGGGCAGGCAGAAGGTCATACACAGGGGGTCCAAAAAGGCAACAATACAGGCAGGGAAAAGGCTAGTAACGTCGTCCGGGAGATCAGGCAATAGGTTGATAACAGGAAATCCGATAGGCTAAAGTACTGGCAGGGAATAGGTGTCGTTAGTGAGGCCGGCAAACACTATCACGCGGGAGGATTAAATTACAATGAAAACCAGCACTCCAAATTGAAGTGTGTCACAAAACAAACAATACCTCACAATGACGGGGTTCAAAGAACTGAACTAAATAGTGTGTGATAATGACATACAGGTGTGTGAACAGGTGATTAGAATTCAGGTGTTTGGGATCTGGAGAGTGAACTCTGTTCAGGGGATCTGTGTGTTTGAGAATGTGAGCTGGAAAGTAGGCTGGAAAATGAGCTGCGTTCAGGGGATCTATGTGTTTGAGAGTGTGAGTTGGAAGCAGACGTTACACTACCTTGATAGAAAAGTAGTTCTACTACTACTTTCAAATGCTGTGTCGATGCTCATTCAGCCATCACCTTTTTCATATTTGCTCTTTGCAGGTTGGCCTCAGTCTACACCGTAAGGAAGGATGTGTGTGTGGGGTGGTGCACCCGGCAACTGGTGCATTTTTCCAGTGCCCCAAACATTGTCGTTTGCTGTGAGAATTAACACAGAGTGTCAAAGTCCACTCATGGTCTGGCAGAAACAGGGCAGGCATCAATCAGCCCCCCAACATCAAAGAACTGCGTTATAAATCAATATCACTGACAACTACCATCCAGCCATAGCTGTAAACTGTTTGACGAACTTTTAGGCGTGTTGAATGAGGAGAGGAAGAATCAGCAATACTTACATTATGGTTTTGAAATAAAATTGTTTACCATCAAGGTTGAGGTCAATTGTATTTTAATTCAAGTTGGAAACTCAGTTTACTTCCTGAATTGAAATAGATTTGACCTCAACCCTTCATGACATCGTTGATGACTGGTTGAGGCGTTGCACTTTGTATTGTTTTGAATAGTAGACAGGGGAGAGCAGACTTCCAATTAGGGGTATCAGGGTTTGGCTTAGTTTGGGTATATGTGGGTCAAAGGTTGAAGGTCGTGTCTTTGAGGCACCCCTCAAAGTCAGTGTTTCCCCTAGATTGTAAAGAGATCCGTGCTGCACCACCCATGGTTGTCTTAAAACGTTTCCAAAGTTGGGTGTATGTGTGTGTGTCCGTGCATGTGGGTGTATGCACGTGCGTTCCCTCCCACCTAAGTATAAGGAAAACAGTTTTACGGTTGCCACTGTTTGACAAAGACTGTGTTGTAGATCGTGTAGCCACTGAAATAGCAAGCAAACAGAAAACAGCTGGCTAGTAAAAGGATCCAAACTAGACCTGAGGTAAATGTTTGACTGAGTACCTCACACAGACATAGCAGACAGATCAACTGTATTTCTCAGGTGATTCAGACAAATGAACAAATACTCATTCCAGAGGGAAAATCTTCAGCGCCTTCTTCAGCTCTTTTAGCGATGAGCGAGGTGTCAAAAGAACATGCGGTGACCCAGTTCCATTGAGGAGGAGCCGCAGTTCAAATATAGAGGTCACATGTGGTTGAAATAAGTTATTTGGGTGGCACTTGTGTTAAATTAGTCCATTAGAACAAGGTAATTATAAATTCCATTGTACAACCACATTTCAACCGCATGTGATCTCTATTTGAACTGGGTCCTCTTCAATCGAACTGGTACACGGCATGTTTGCACCTTGACCATTGCCAAAAACATCTGAAGGCACTCCTTAGGAATGAATGTTTGTTTATATCTCTGAATCACCTGAGAAATATGGTTATTTTTATCGTAGGTTATAGTAAAGTTGCATCTCACTGAGATTCAGCAGGAACAAAATATTGTAAACTCTTTCATAACTCCTACATTGTTGGATCCATAAATTACATAGTTTTAGAAATGGAAGGATCGTTCCCCTTCTTCCAATGCTATACGTTTCTGAAAGGTCTCACTGCTACCATACAGCCAGAGTACATTTTAGCACAGTGTTAACATAAATGTCGTTGCTGGACCTAAATATTTGCCTTCCTATACTGACACCTAAGTGTAGGGAGTTCAGGTTTATATAACAAATACCACATAGAGCTTCTTTTGTATCTACATGTACTGCACAGAATTATAGCAGTACGTATCGAAAATGTGAATACCGGTATGTACCGCTAAAAACACATGACTCTTTGTTTTGAATCTGAGATGTTGGTCTTTTTTTATATATATATATATATATATATATATACACATACATACATACATACATACATACATACACAGTCAGTTGCCAGTTTATTAGGTACACCCATCTAGTACGGGGTCGGAAACCCCTTTGCCTCCAGAACAGCCTGAATTCTTTGGGCATGGATTCTGCAAGGTGTGGCATTCAAACTTTGTTCAATTGTGATTAAGGGAGCTAACGTGCCAGGAAAACATTCCCCACACCATTACAACCAGCCTATACCGTTGACACCAGGCAGGAGGGGCCATGGACTCCTGCTGCATACACCAAATCCCAACTCAACGTGAGGCAACAGGAACCGGGATTCGTCAGACCAGGCAGTATTTTTCCACCCCTCAATTGTCCAGTGTTGGTGATCGCGTGGCCACTGAAGCCGCTTTTTCTTGTTTTTAGCTGATATGAGTGGAACCTCGTGTGGTCGTCTGCTGCATTAGCCCATCTGTGACAAGGTCCGACGAGTTGTGCGTTCCGAGATGCCGTTCTGCACACCACTGTTGTACTGTGCTGTTATGTCTGTTTGTGTCCCGCCTGTTAACTTGCACAATTCTTGCCATTTTCCTTCAACCTCTCATCAATAAGCTGTTTTCGCCGACAGGACTGCCACTGACTGGATGTTTTTTGTTTGTCGCACCATTCTCTGTAAACCTTAGACACTGTTATGCGTGAAAAGCCCAGGAGGCCGGACGTTTCTGAGATACTGGCACCGACGATCATTCCATACTCAGTTGCTTAGGTCACCCGTTTTGCCCATTCTAACGTTCAATCAAACACTAACTGAATGCATCGATGCCTGTTTTATATAGCAAGCAAAGCAAGCAAATGGAGCAAACCATTTTCCTGAACAGGGTGGTGTACCTGGCCACTGAGTGCATATTCTTCTTAACTACTAACTTAACCCATGTTCCGTATTCATGTGTTAAAGTTCACGGTTGCTCCTATTACCCCCATTGAATTTTAGCTAGTGGTGGCTAAAGTAAGATTAGGTTTTTAGAGGCTGTTAAGGAAACTGAACCATGGAGTACTGTTTCTTCTGGTCTAGACTACTTTCAGAGGGAGAAACAATCTAACAACAACTTGTAAAATACTGAACTTCCCCTTTAATATTCATCAAGTAGTTCAATGGATAAAGGTACTGTGCAAAATAACTTCCTCTCCTGGTCTTGATTGTCACATTCAGTACATTCGTTTTTTTATTCTGACGTACACAGCACACATGGGGGTGTACATTTTCCTTACATTATAGCGTTCAACATTTTGCACTGACACAACCTAACAGAAATACCTTATATGGCGGGCACAAAAAATACATTTCTACCAGATTGGAAATGATCATATAGTATAACATTTCTAAAATCTGTTAAAATAAAAATAAATCTTAAAAGCAATGACCCTCATTGACTGGTCCCTACTGAACATGATTTCAATTTTTTTCAATATACTTCAAAGAAACTTCCAAAAACACATTTCAAATGTGTTAGCTGAAGCAGAGACTTGATGAAAATGTATTAATACAATAAATGTATTTAGCACATTTCTAAAGGTGTATACCGTTATATTCTGTAACGTTTCGTGGGAACCTGATGCTCATATATGGACAGACTGACACCGTTAGCCCCCATAATTCCCTGATACAGCCCTGACCTAAGTCCAATAGCTTGTTTAAAGAACAATGGACTGACATTATTTCCTTCTAGCTGTGTTGTTTATCCAAAGTTCCACTGTCTTGTTGTCGATATCCGCCGATGTGATGGAGTACAGCAGTCGTAGTACATGCCCGTGTTGCAGTGGTCCGTGACTGTGACGGCTGGCTGCGGGGCCATCGGATGTTGGCTGACCCTGCTGAGGGTAAACAAATACACAGAGGTCAGAGGTGGAAGGTTTCAACCTAGTCTTCCTTATAGGGAATTGTTACTTACCGTTTCCTCCTCCTCTTAGACAGGTCCCAAAATGTTCTCAATCTGTTCCACTCTTCCTGTCATGTCAGTTAGTGAGAAGAGTAAAGGCAATTCTTTTTCATGGTAAAACATTAGGAATAAGCCACAACTAGAATAAAAGGTTAATAAACACAGTTACATCTGAAAAACTAATTTATAACATTTTCTTTTCATACACATATATTTTTTTTACAATTGATCTACAACATCATATTATCCAGTTGACAAAGTAGCATTTGCTTCCACAAATCTAAACCGCATAATGTCATGGTAGGTCATGCAACCCAGCCCATCAATCATACAGGCATTGAAGATAACCCATGAATTGCTTTGAAGGAGGCATACCACTGAGTCTTCAGCCTATAATGAGTGTTGCGGTCAGTTATTTTCCTACTGTGAACTAACAGAAAGGATATGTCTGGCAGTGATCTCCTGGAGGGCGGCCTGTGTCTGCATCTGGAAAGCCAGTCTGGCTTCACACTTACAAGGGTCCTCCACCACCACCACCACCTTCATCTCTTCATGTTGGGACAGAGCAATATGTCACGTTAGTGTTAAAGATTACATAATGTATGTACATACAGTTGAAGTCGGAAGTTGACATACACAGGTTGGAGTCATTAAAGCTAGTTTTTCAACCCCTCCACAAATTTCTTGTTAACAAACTATTGTTTTGGCAAGTCGGTTAGGACATCACTTTGTGCACGTAATTTTTCCAACAATTGTTTACAGACAGATTATTTCACTGTATCACAATTCCAGTGGGTCAAACGTTTACATACACTAAGTTGACTGTGCCTTTAAACAGCTTGGAAAATTCCAGAAAATTATGTCATGGCTTTAGAAGCTTCTGATTGACTCAAATGATGTCAATTAGCCTATTGGAGGTGTACCTGTGGATGTATTTCAAGGCCTACCTTCAAACTCAGTGCCTCTTTGCTTGACATCATGGGAAAAAGCAAAAGAAATCAGCCAAGCCAAAAATTGTAGACCTCCACAAGTCTGGTTCATTGTTGGGAGCAATTTCCAAACGCCTGAAGATAACACAATCTGTACAAACAATAGTCTGCAAGTATAAACACCATGGGACCACGCAGCTGTCATACCGCTCAGGAAGGAGACGCGTTCTGTCTCCTAGAGATGAACGTACTTTGGTGCGAAAAGTGCAAATCAATCCCAGAACAACTGCAAAGGACCTTGTGAAGATGCTGCAGGAAACCGGTACAATAGTATCTATATCCACAGTAAAACAAGTCCTATATCGACATAACCTGAAAGGCCGCTCAGTAAGGAAGAAGCCACTGCTCCAAAACCGACATAAAAAGCCAGACTACGGTTTGCAACTGCACATGGGGACAAAGATCGTACTTTTTGGAGAAATGTCCTCTGGTCTGATGAAAAAAAAAGAACTGTTTGGCCATAATGGCCATCGTTATGTTTGGAGGAAAAAGGGGGAGGCTTGCAAGCCGAAGAACACCATCCCAACCGTGAAGCACAGGGGTGGCAGCATCATGTTGTGGTGGTGCTTTGCTGCAGGAAGGACTGGTGCACTTCACAAAATAGATGGCATCATGAGGTAGGAAAATTATATTGAAGCAACATCTCAAGACATCAGTCAGGAAGTTAAAGCTTGGTCGCAAATGGGTCTTCCAAATGGACAATGACCCCAAGCATACTTCCAAAGTTGTGGCAAAATGGTTCAAGGACAACAAAGTCAAGGTATTGGAGTTGCCATCACAAAGCCCTGACCTCAATCCTATAGAAAATTTGTGGGCAGAACTGAAAAAAACGTGTGCGAGCAAGGACCACAAACCTGACTCAGTTACACCAGCTCAGTCAGGAGGAATGGGCCAAAATTCACCCAACTTACTGTGGGAAGCTTGTGGAAGGCTAGCTGAAACAATTGACCCAAGTTAAACAATTTAAAGGCAATGCTACCAAATACTAATTGAGCGTATGTAAACTTCTGACCCACTGGGAATGTGATGAAAGAAATAAAAGCTGAAAATTCATTTTCTATACTATTATTCTGACATCTCAAATTCTTAAAATAAAGTGGTGATCCTAACTGACCTAAAACAAGGAATTTTTACTAGGATTAAATGTCAGGAATTGTGAAAAACTGAGTATAAATGTATTTGGCTAAGGTGTATGTAAACTTCTGACTTCAACTGTACAGTAGATAACAGCACACAGGAGGAGCCTCTCACTCAATACCTCCCAACTAATGTTGTTATACTGTTGAGTTCCATGTACTAATAGGGCTTGCAGTTGTTCTTCTACAGACCAGGGTTGTGTTCAGTCGAGTACATCGTAGCAAAAGGTGTTTTACACTGGAAAATAAATGTGTTCTTATTGAACTAGATCAGGTAGAGTCTAGAACATTTTCTCCCTACTAAACATGACCATGTGTAAGTACTTTACCTAGGTTCAACTAATCCTCTTTGATAGCAGTAGACTTTTCCAAAAACTAATCCCTTACCTATCCTGGTTTTGCTCTCATGTTCTCTAGTATGCAAGACGGACAGCACAGAGTTGGTTCCATTTGCATGGCCATGACAGGAACACAATGCTATGACAACGTTGAAGCAACCTAGCGAGTGTTACAAAGTGTTCGGCAAATGGAACACCAACGGTGAATCAAGTAGTAATATTGATTTGGCACCAGTTGGATTTTAAAAGCTGAATGAAGACTTATCATTCATGTGCTGCTTAAAAGAAAACAAACAAATTAGAGATCTTCTGTGATCACTATCCATAACGGGTCGAGCATCTGAGCAGACTCAACATAAAGTTCAAATTATATAAAGGAGGCATATTTATAACACAACCAGTTAGCCCACTGACTCTTACGTTTCAGAGTACACGTTTTCTGGTCCAGGTTCAAGATATATCCCTTCCGACACTTGCAGTGATGGGACACGTTGCTGCTGACACATATGTGCTCACAGTCGTGTCCAATGGCACAGGGGTCCACACCTGGAATAAGCCGGGGTTAAGGGAAGGAGCTGACAAGCTAGCAGCATGGATACAATTTCATAGGCTGGCATCATATTTGGAACTGTTATAGTTTGTATGCATAAGGATTCGGTCTAAGTAAAGGTGATCTGGGGTAGTATTCTGAAGAAGCCATACTATCAAACATACTTACCTCACTGTATGTGATGGTCATTTATAACTCACTTATTCAATTTCATTCCTGGATGGCAATTTGATAGAAACACTCATTTCAAAGTGAAGATGCCATAACAAACTGAAGTAGGATCACAGTTTTAAGTATATATACACATATAGTGACACGTTTGCCATAGCCTGTTTGATGAAATTGTGGATGCAAAGGACACTTGTATTATCTGAGTTCCAGTGGCAATATTTGCAAGCTTCAAAAAGCTGTATGGAAGTATATATTGACATAGTGCCAGCTATACACTGTGGCTGGAAAGCTGTTGGACCATACACCTTCCATGCAACTCAGCCAAGGTCCTTTGCAAACATAGTGGGGAGGTTTACGTGTCTGATTCTTGGAACATGTTTTCTTGTCCGTGTTCAAGAGATACCCCTCCCGACACGCGCAGTGATAGGAGTTGTTGCTGCTAACACACATGTCCTCACAGTCGTGTCCCATGTCACAGGGGTCCCAACCTGGAATAAGTCGGGGTTAAGTGAAGCTACATAAAGCAGCATGGGTACAATTTCATAGGCTGGTAAGTTTGGAACGGTTATAGCTTGTATGCATTCAAAAGTGATCTGAAGAAGCCATATTATCAAACATACTTACCATATATAAACGCTGGTCGTTTATAACCCCTTTATAATCTAATTTCTCTAAGAAAATGTAATTTCTGTATATAGTATAAATAGCATAACAAGTATAGATACCATAGCAAACTGAACTAAGACATGTTTTTGAGCATATGCATGTAAGTGCAGAAGGTATACGCATTTTTACATAGCCTGTTTGATGAAATTGTGGACGCAAAAGACTGTTTGTTGTATTGTCTGAGTTCCAAGCTTCAAAACAGTGTATGGAAGTATATCAATAGACTATTGAAATAAAGCCAGCTATACACTGAAGGCCACCTAATGTGACTGGAAAGCTGGTGGACCATACACCAACTCAGTCAAGGTCCATTGCAAACATAGAAGGGGGAATGTTAACATAAAAAAATAAATACATTTTAAAAACAATACTAAAATGTACACAACATTCAAGTTTAAATAAATACTAGAATGTTATGAAAAAAAGTCAATTTACTATTCAAAATTACTTTGAAGAAGATTTTAGAATAGTATTCTGATCATTTCAAACAAAGTAGTACGATTGACAGATTCAAAGCGATCTCTGTGTGGCATGATGCTTTGATTTCTCATTGGTCAATCGTTAATGAGCAGTTACCTCTTCGATCACCTTGCACTTGTTGAAGGACCATCCTGTCTGTTACTGAGAGTGAGGAACCATACCTGACTGTTCACTGTTTCCCAGACCCAGATTAAGCCTAGTCCTGGACTAAGAGACACTTTCAATAGAGATCCTCCATTAAAATAGAATTTTAATCCGGGACTAGGTTTAATGTAAATGTGGGAAACCAGCCCAGAGTAGACCAAATGGCCGAACTACTTTCCAATGGGCTAAAATCTAGTGCCAGGGTATATAAACCTTTAATCCATGTGAGGTCTGTTTTTTCTCTTTACCATTTGGTCAATGTATAATTTACACTTGAATAGCAAACCTAAGGATTCAACATGAAGTGCTAAAGAGAAAACAGATTAAACCACCCCTGTAGACGGTACACGGTCCCTACACATTCTCGGACTAAAACCAAAGTTTAAGGTTAAGACTAGTCTCCTCCTCCTCCACCCTGCTCAGTCATACCACACAGGGTCTCCCTGAATTTGGAGGTGAGCTTCTCGATGACGCCGTAGGTCTCCACGTAGAACACGTGGTCTTCCAGAGGGTTGCTGGCCATCAGCCGCAAAGAGGTCATGTCGGCTCGGTCCACCCCCACCGCGTAGATCTCGATGCCGGACCCCCGGGCAGCCGCTGACACCTCCTCCACCTGGTCCTGAGGACGCCCGTCTGTCACGATGATGGCCACCTTGGCGATGTTCTTCGACTTCGGCCGTGCGCCCGACTCTTCGGTGAAGGCCTCGGTCATGGCCGACTTGATGGCCAGGCCAGTCATGGTGCCGGCTGCGAGGGGCTCGATGCGGGTGATAGCCTGCTTCATGTTGGGCTTGTTCAGGTGAGCCTTGAGCAGGAACTCGATCTTGACCGTGCTGGCATAGTTGACCACGGCCACACGGGTGGCTTCTGGTCCGACGTCCAAGGTGTCGACCATGTCGGCCAGGAAGATCTTGACCTTCTCAAACTCGCCGGGTCGCACGCTGCGGGAGCTGTCGATGATGAAGACCAGGTCCAGGGGACGGCTCCTGCACGAATTGTCTGTCACTGGTGGCAAACCAGAAGCATTGCAGCTCTTAACAAGCTGGCCATATGTTCACACTGAAAAGCCCAGTTTATTTCATACAAAGTAATTCCATTGACACACACACATGTAGCCCTAGTTTGTGGATTGAAAAGCGACATACATTCATTCATATTAGTGTCCGTGAAGAAAGGTGAAACAATTCAGCTACACAAAAAAATGACATTTTTCATGGTTGTTTGGGGGATGCACAACTCTGGTTTCTTGAGAGTTGTAGGTTGAAAGAGGGGTTCGTAAGGCCATGAGTTGTGCATCATTTCAGTTAGACGGTTTAGAGGTTAGTTATTACAGTATATCATGCCTTTCATGGAGACATACTGTATCCTTTCACCTCTCTTAACTGTTCTTCTATGTCAATAGTTCAGGATTGGACTGTGAAAGGCCAAATTGAATGGCAAGGCTTAATTAAGCTTTGACATCCCAACTGGCGCAGAATTGTAATTGTTACCAGTATCCTTCTTTAATCATACTGTTGTCAAAACGGATGTTTTTTTCCAGAATAAGTAATAAAAAAAATCCTTCTAATGCAGTGAAGAGTATTTAAATGTATATCCAGTCATTCATAGTTTTTCTGTTCCAAATTATAAACTGCGGAGAACAAGAAAGTAATTTTTTACTTGTCCCGGAATGCTTCACCCCGGTATTGTATGGTGTTTTGTCATTATTAGACTGCAAATAACCTACATTCTGGCTGGTTAGTTATGTGATGAAATTATCAATGAGAATGGTTGGTTATGTGATGAAATTATCAATGAGAATGGTTGATTATGTGATGAAATTATCAATGAGAATGGTTGGTTATGTGATGAAATTATCAATGAGAATGGTTGGTTATGTGATGAAATTATCAATGAGAATGGTTGATTATGTGATGAAATTATCAATGAGAATGGTTGGTTATGTGATGAAATTATCAATGAGAATGGTTGGTTATGTGATGAAATTATCAATGAGAAAGGTTGATTATGTGATGAAATTATCAATGAGAAAGGTTGATTATGTGATGAAATTATCAATGAGAAAGGTTGATTATGTGACAGTAGTCCTGTGCGATTATAACATATAAGACAGAGCTGACCTGGACATCTATGGATTGAATTGGTTGGGTTGGAAGGGAAACCTAGCTTCTACCTGTCTCCACACTGGTGGTGGTGATGACGACGCTGCTGCTTTGGGTACTGACAGGTAGTGTTGGCGGCACGGGGGTGGCGGTCACCTCCAGTGGCAAGGTGGTCATCACCGGTTGCAAGGTAGTCACTGATGGTAGAGTTGGAACTCTGGTGGGTAGGTACACCACAGGGGTCGTTGGCACTGTAGTAGGTTTAGGCTGTACTAGAGGTAAAATGTGTGGACATTTACCTTTGAATTTATGGTGGTGGCTCACTGGTGGAAAAAAAACTTTAAACGGGTGGTGGTGAACTACTGGAGGTGAAAGGTCTTGGTATAGGTTGTACACCACCGGTGGCGCTCGCCCTTTGAATCTGTGTTGGTAAGGTGGTAAGGGGACAGAGGGTCTGGGGTAAGCCACGGGTGGAGATAGAGGGCCAGGTTGTTGGTAAACCACGGGCAGGTGGATCCCTGGTGGCTGGTGGTGGTAGTGATAGTCTCTATGCCTGTATGCACTGGCGTGAACTAGGGGCCACCAGAGGAGGAGAGGAGGAGCGGTAGAGCAAATTAGTTAGTCAGCAAATGGGAAAGATGTGAGTCTTTATGAATTATAGTTATGGTTTCGATGCGAGTTTGTATGAATGATAGTTATGGTTTCGATGTGAGTTTGTATAAATTATTGTTATGGGTGTGTTGATGTGAGAATGAACTCCGCTTGCTTTAAGAGTTAGCATGAGAATACTGATTAGTTGTTGAATCATGAGTAACATTTAAGCTGGTAGCCGCTTGGCTCGTTTCGAACAAGCATAGAGGAATATCAGTAATATCAGTAATATTATAAAATATTGTAAGTTGTAAATTACTTACACATGCATTTAGTCTTGTAGCACATATAGATTTGACAAATATGGTGTCTGTCTTATAAACTTGGATGTCATTGTTTAGCCAATAAAGCAAAATCAATGTATAATTTGTCAATTTTGAAATTGTATGTAAAAAAAAAGTATATGTAAATCTATAATGAGTTATTGCCACGTTGAACTGCATGTACATGGAATGCATATGTCCAAGTACCTTAGTACACGTATTAGCATTTCCATATAGCAGACTAGGGTAGCAAAATTCTGGTAACTTTCCCAAAAGGATTCTCCAACCAGGATTTCTGGAAAACCAGGGAAAAAGTTACTGGAATTTTGCAAACCTATAGCAGACCCAATTATCTACAATACAAGGATTGGCTATAATAAAACCAATTGTTCCGTGCACATTTTACGCGATTTTACGCACGGACACTTGGTTGGTTCTCAATTAGGAGAAGTATGAAATTATCGGATTAATCTCTCGTGGACAGACTACGAGTAGTTGGCACGATATTTTGATCAGATTAGACAAATAATAGAATTCAATAAGCGCTTTTCAATTTTGCCTGAAAATGTACTTGGCTAAACAATCAAATGATATACAGTGTGTATGTATCATGACACAAAACACAAATAGAAAGGTGTACGGGGGACCGACACCTTTCTCTGAAAACCTACCTGAAAGATCAAGCGTCCGCAGCGGTGGCCGGGCAATATTTCTACGTTGTGCATAACTTTGAGCAGCAACCTGCTGTGGATCGAATCCATTCAAACGGTACGTTCCGTATACATCAGACACAAAGAGGAAAAGGCAGTAGACGAGACTCCCGAATAAAGACTTCATTGTACCAATGTTTTCTTCTCACGTCCGTTCAAATTCTTGCCGGTTTACCCTGTCCGCACAAATGTCTGAAACTCAAACGTTTAGGAGAGGGTCTTGGAGGACCAATTTGAAGACCACTGACCAAAGCACGTGTGTAATTATTGTCCAATCCAAATGCAAGACGGAAAAGAGTGCATTTTTCCCCTCCCCAAACCAAACACCATTTTGGAAGGGTCAGTGATGTGCAGGACCCTTGAATGTCCCTACCCCATGTCAATTGGATTGTTTTAAGAAGGTCAAACCAAGAATCATTAAGCTATTTGATTTTGAATTTTAAGACTCCTTGAAGTATCAAAAAAATATACAGTACCAGTCAAAATTTTGGACACACCTACTCATTCAAGGGTTTTTCTTTATTTTACTATTTTCTACATTGTAGAATAATAGTGAAGACATCAAATCTATTAAATAACACATATGGAATCGTGTAGTAACCAAAAAAGTGTTAAACAAATCAAAATATATTTTATATTCTTCAAAGTAGCCACCCTTTGCCTTGACATCTTTGCACACACTTGGCCATCTCTCAACCAGCTTAACCTAGAATGCTTTTCCAATAGTCTTGAAGGAGTTCCCACATATGCTGAGCACTTGTTGGCTGCTTTTCCTTCACTCTGCGGTTCAACTCATCCCAAACCATCTCAGTTGGGTTGAAGTCCGGTAATTGTGGAGGCAAGGTCATCTGATGCAGCACTCCATCACTCTCCTTCTTGGTCAAATAGCCCTTACATAGCCTGGCGGTGTGTTGGATCATTGTCCTGTTGAAAAACAAATGATGGGATGGCGTATCGCTGCAGAATGCTGTGGTAGGCATGCTGCTTAAGTGTGCCTTGAATTCTAAATAAATCACTAACTGTGTCACCAGCAAAGCACCCCGACACCATCACACCTCCTCCTCCATGCTTCATGGTGGGAATCACAGTTGCGGAGATCATCCGTTCACCTACTCTGCGTTACAAAGACACAGCGGTTTGAACCAAAAATCTCAAATTTGGACTCATCAGACCAAAGGACAGATTTCCACTGGTCTAATGTCCATTGCTCATGTTTCTTGGCCCAAGCAAGTCTCTTCTTCTTATTGGTGTCCTTTAGTAGTGGTTTCTTTGCAGCAATTCGACCACGGAGGCCTTATTCACAGTCTCCTCTAAACAGTTAATGTTGAGATGTGTCTAGCACCCCTACCTTGTCACAACACAACTGATTGGCTCAAATGCATCAAAATGGAAAGAAATTCCACAAATTAACAAGGCACACCTGTTAATTGAAATGCATTCCAGGTGACTACCTCATGAAGCTAGTTGAGAGAATGCCAAGAGTGTGCAAAGCTGTCATCAAGGCAAAGGGTGGCCACTTTGAAGAATCTCATATATTTTGATTTGTTTAACACTTTTTTGGTTACTAAAGGATTCCATATGTGTTATTTCATAGTTTATTTTTACTACATTGTAGTGAAGACAAAGAGAAACACTAGAATGAGTAGGTGTGTCCAAACTTTTGACTGGTACTGTATGAAAAAATGTTTTGATGAAAAATAATGTTTGGTCTTACCGCTATTAGCCATTACAAACACATTGAATAACATATTCACTACATGGACAACTCCCCCCCAAAAAATCAACAGGAACTTTGGCCTTTAGTGTCTGTCCTAGATCTGATCGATATAAGATCAGGACACATTTTATACTTAAAAAACAAAAATGTATTTAACCCCTTATTTTTGGCACTAAATAGTGGCCATGCATACAGTGCATTCGGAAAGTATTCAGACCCCTTGACCTTTTCCACATTTTGTTACATTGCAGCATTATTCTAGGTAGCCTAGTGGTTAGAGCATTGGGCTAGTAACTGAAAGGGCAAAAGGTAAAGGTGAATGGTAAAAATCTGTCCCTGAGCAAGGCAGTTCACCCACTGTTCCCCGGGCGCCGAAGACGTGGATGTCCATTATCACAGCCCCCCGCACCTCTCGGATTCAGAGGGGTTGGGTTAAATGCGGAAGACACATTTCAGTTGAATACATTCAGTTGTACAACTGACTAGGTATCCCCCTTTCCCCTAAAATTTATTAAATTGTTATCAATCTACACACAATACCCAATAATGACAAAGCAAAAACTGTTTGACATTTTTACTATATATATATACACATATATATATATACACACATACATAATTATTCAAACCCTTTACTCAGTACTTTGTTGAAGCACCTTTGGCAGCTATTACAGCCTTGAGTCTTCTTGGGTAGCTTGGCACACCTGTATTTGGAGAGTTTCTCCCATTCTTCTCTGCAGATCCTCTCAAGCTCTGTCAGGTTGGATGGGGAGTGTTGCTGCACAGCTATTTTCAGTTCTCTCCAGAGATGTTCGATCCGGTTCAAGTCTGGGCCACTCAAGGACATTCAGAGGCTTGTCCCAAAGCCACTCCTGCAATTTCTTGGTTGTGTGCTTAGGGCATTGTCCTGTTGGAAGGTGAACCTTCGCCCCAGTCTGAGGTCCTGGGCGCTCAGGAGTAGGTTTTCATCAATGATCTCTCTGTACTTCGCTCCGTTCATCTTTGCCTCGATCCTGACTAGTCTCCCAGTCCCTGCCACTGAAAGACATCCCCACAGCATAATGCTGCCACCACCATGCCTCACTGTCGGGATAGTGCCAGGTTTCCTCCAGACGTGACACTTAGCACACATGCCAAAGAGTTCAATCTTGGTTTCATCAGACCAGATAATCTTGTTTTGCATGGTCTGAGAGTCTTTATGGTGCCTTTTGGCAAACTCGAAGCAAGCTGTCATGTGCCTTTTACTGAGGAGTGGCTTCTGTCTAGCCACTCTACCATAAAGGCCTGATTGGTGGAGTGCTGCAGAGATGGTTGTCCTTCTGGAAGGTTCCCCCATCTCCCCAGAGGAACTCTGGAGCTCTGTCAGAGTGACCATCGGGTTCCTGGTCACCTCCCTGACCTCCTCCTCCTCCCACCTCCTCCCCCGATTGCTCAGCTTGGCCGGGTGGCCAGCTCTAGGAAGGGTCTTGGTTGTTACAAACTTCTTCCATTTAAGAATGATGGAGGCCACTGTTCTTGGGGACCTTCAATGCCGCCAAAAGTTTTTGGTACTCTACGGACAATTCCTTCAACCTCATGGCTTGGTTTTTGATCAGACATGCACTGTGGGACCTTCAGACGAGTCTTGTGAGGCCTGTGGGTGTCCTAGAGCAAAGCAACTGACCTATAGGTGTTCGTGAGTCTCACCTTTCCACAGAGTTCATATTGTGTAGCAAACTGTTCAGACACTACAGACAGAAGTTGGCAGATTGGTTGTATGGACTTCAGATGAGTCTCAAGACGCCATCATACTCGTGAGTCTCATCAATCCATAACAGTTTGTAGGCCAAACCGTTTGGACGCTACAGACGATTGTGTGAGAAGACTGATTTCATGGTCTGACAAACACCACTCCAGCTCTGTCACCTTTCACCACAGATGCAGAAGTTTTACATAGGCAGATGCTGTGGATTGAGACGCATCCAATTTGCATGGGGATTTTGTTATTATGCTAATTTGATTTCCGTGGAGGCACGGACATCGACCTCAGGGGTTAAACGGGTCAGGTAATGGTAAGGGTTAAGGTTAGGGTAGGGACGTCCCAAGGATCCAGATATAACAATGAACATTTTGGAAGCTGTCTAGAGAGTAGCCTCTTGCTTTTGAGTTTGCACTGTTTATTTCTTTCAAAGAAAGTGTTATAAGCCTGAGTAAATGTGAAATTAAAAAAGAATAGCATAACCAACTTCTTTAACATTGATTTAAACAAATTATACAATGGCAAAATATGAAATAGCCCTATGGGGAAAAACATAACATCTGGCGCTGTAGATTAGTGTGAAATAATTGTGGCGCATTATTAAATTAACTATTTACATCTAATAAACTGAATACATTCATTGCCCTACAAAGCGCGGAGTTTGCGATTCAAATTCAAATTTTATTTTTGTCATTTACTGACAAGAGATGGCGCCAAAATCCATTCTTTAGGCTAGAGAAGCTGCTTCTAAATCGATTTCAACAAATGCAAAAAGTAATTAATACTGTAGGCCAAATAGGCATTGGTTAACAATGACATCACATTGAGCTTTTGCAGCTTAATAGCTGCATTGCCTACACTTTAAATTGTATATATATTTTTGCAAACGTTCCATTTCCTAAAAATGCCACGTTCATCCACTTATCAGTACATTTGTAAACAGCCTAAACATTACGAAATTTCTATTCGATCAAACAATCCTCATAATTCCACACCCTCTCACAGACCTCGATTAAAAAAAAATCCCCACTTGGTCTGTTTCTCACATGGACAGATTTTGGGTGGAGTAAATCTTCTCGCTTTCTCCCTTCCAATCTGGTCAGATTAAAGTGCAGGAAATTGTTATACCTCTGAATTGAGAGGACTCAAGAGATAGAGGGTTTTGTTTTAGTCATTCAGCCAAGTGCTGCCCTGAAACAATATGGAAATTGCCATTTAAAATAAGAGTGAAGTATCACACAGTAGGCCTAGTCCTAGCATGGTGACAAAACTGCTAGATGAATGTGCTGTGAAATATACAGTAATAGCCAGTGGTGATTTTAGCATGTAAATCTTGGTGGGGCAAAAAATAAAAAAATTCACGCAAAGCAGCCACAACTGTCAGTAAGTGTCCATGGTGGATTCTTTGAATGAAGAGATTGAGATAAAATTGTCGAGTTTGAGTGTTTGTTGCAGTTTGTTCCAGTTGCTAGCTGTAGCAAACTGAAAAGGGGAGCGACCCAGGGATGTGTTTTCTTTGGGGACCTTTAACAGAATGTGACTGGTGTTGTATGTGGAGGATGAGGGCTGCAGTAGATATCTCAGATGGGGGAGAGTGAGGCCTAAGAGGGTTTTATAAATAACCATCAGCCAGTGGGTCTTGCGACAGGTATACAGGAAGGACCAGTTTACAGAGGAGTATAGAGTACAGTGATGTGTCCTATAAGGAGCATTGGTGGCAAATCTGATGGCTGAATGGTAAAGGACATCTAGCCACTAGAGAGCACCCTTACCTGCCAATCTATAAACGCCGTCTCTGGAATCTAGCATGGGTAGGATGGTCATCTAAATCAGGGTTAGTTTGGCAGCTGAGGTATGTGGTATTGTGATAAATGTTTGTATTTCTGCCTGTCAGAGAGAGCGGGCACTCCACCATGCACAAATAAGGACAAGAGCGGTGACTTGTTTTGCTCTCAAGAAAAGGGCGCCACTGAAAGGAATGATTACTGGGGTAGCGGTAAATGTAAGTGGCCAACTGAAGGGGAAGATTCCTAGTGTTTGTGATGCTAGTTGTTTGGTGCGATGCAGACAGGGTGGCGTGAATGTTGAAACGGAAGAGTCATTGTTTGTTCTTTTGAGTTTTGTTGTTGACTCCCTGCCCGACAAAGCAGGCTTTTGTGCCAAATCCATTACAGGTGTACCAACACCTAGGAACCTCCCTCCTACACACTGCTGCCACATGCCCATAAGCTTAACACCTGTAACATAATGGATTTGGCACAAAAGCCTGCTTTGTTGGGCAGGGAGTCAACAAAACTCAAAAGAACAATGACTCTTCCGTTTCAACACTCACGCCACCCTGTCTGCGTCGCACCAAACGACGAGCCGAAGGGCATGACAACAGAATGTGTAGTATTGGAGAAAGAAGTGGTATCTTAATTGTAGGGGTGCACATGGGACTGGGCATCAGAAGTGTCCAGAGGCAAGAGACGCAGGTTGTGGTTACCTGGGTTAAAGTAGTGCAGAGGTTGTCATATGCAGAGGCATTGAAGAAAGTAGAGGAAGATGGGTCAAGGATCCTGAGAATGTGTGTCAGTAGTAAATCTGTGCCAGCACAGAGAGAGAGGCCAACGAGTAATATATGGTTCAGTAAGATTGGCTTTTTAGCGTTCATAGCAATGGTTCTCTTTTTATTTAACTAGGCAAGTCAGTTAAGAACAAATTCTTATATAGAAGGGACGGCCTACCCCGGACGACGCTGGGTCAATTGTTCACCGCCCTATGGGACTTCCAATCACGGCCGGATGTGATGCAGCCTGGAATTGAACCAGGGACTGCAGTGACGCCTCTTGCACTGAGATTCAGTGCCTTAGACCACTGCGCCACTCAGGAGCCCAGTTATCAACTGTATCGCAGGGATGGAATGTAAGTCCCAGAAAATAGAGGTTATGGTGGCAGCTGCAGATAAGTATTCGGGTGTACGAGATTTGGCGTCAGAAGAGTTACAGGGTGAGCTGAGTCTCGTCCTCCCAGGCCATTGGTTGGACCAGATAGGTTTAAATAGTGGAGCAGGATGGTGAGTTTTTAATGAGTTTAGGGTTAAGATGGCAGGGTATTTTTTTTTTTTTATATATATATTTAAAAAAAAAAATAACTTTCCCCTTTTTCAATACAAAGTATAAGGGATTCATACACCAGTCTAGTTGGTGGCGGTAATGCAACATTTAATGAAAGTCAACAGCCCTTTAAACCTCATCGAAGAAGTCTGGAGCTGGATTTGTCATAAGCATTGAGGGAAAAGAACTAGAGATCATGAAAAGAAGATGGCGTACCAGGAAGAAAGTGGAACATTATTAATAAATATGGAGTGGAGGACTGCAGAATCCTTCTGGAAGGAGAAGATGACGGATAAGGAATATGGAGTGGAGGATTGCACAGAACTTTTGGAAGAGCTAGAGAAGGATAGTAAATGTGACAAGAGTGAGGGGGAATTAATTGTGGTGGCAGGTGCAGTGATGACCGGTGAAAGGGAGCTGAGTGTAGAGGGAAGCGGTGCGGTGAGGACGATTGGCGTCGAGCAAAAAGAGGAATACGTGCTCTAGTAGCTCAGAGATGGAACCTGACGGGAGTATGGATGCAGTACCTGCACTGAGGACTGCTGAGTTTGGGCCTCATCCCCAGGATGGAAAGGATAATTCTGGCCCAGTGGGAGTGAGGTTTGTGGAGAGAATGGATCCTTGCATTTTGGCTGATCCATACGTGGTGTCAGGTTGGGTGGAGAAGGGGACTGTTGAGTTGGTGAGAGTAACTGAGTGGATTAGTGATTATTTACTGTGTTTCTTCAGTCTAGAGGGAGCGGGCGCTCCAGATCATGAGATTAGGGACAATAAATGTGACTTTCTTTACTCTCCGGAGCAGGGTGCCATTGAAATGAGTGCTAACGGGGTGGCATTAAGTGTTGAGGATCAGTTGAAATGGAAGATTCCTGGTGTCTGGTGATGCCCGCTGTTTGGTGCGACACAGATCCGGTGGAGAGCGTGGGGAAAATACTACGGACATTGTGCCGAAATTCAACAGTGTTTTAGGTGTCAAGTTTATTGGCATGTTGCAACAGTGTGTAAGACAGAGATTCCTAGATGTGAGTAGTGTGCAGGAGGGCATGAGACGCAGGAATGTGTAGTTGGTGGAGAAAGTTGTGTCAGCTGTGGGGGTGTCCGTGGGGCTGGAGATCAGAGGTGTCCGGTGAAAGGCAGGTTGAGGTTGCCGGAGTTAGAGTAGTACAGAAAGTGATGTATGCCAAAGCAGTGAAGGGAGTGGTAGAGGAAGATGGGAACAGGGTGAGGGATACTGAGAAAATTCCTGTGAATAGGCAGAGACCAAGAGAGAGTGATGGGAAGAATATCTGCTTCAGTAAGGTGGGCTTTTTAGCATTCATAGCCATGGTTGTCAATTGTACTGCAGAAATGAATGGCCTCACTAGTACAGCAGGTGGCGGTGCATGCACCTAAAAGTTGGATGTGATCCGCCAACGAAATCCAGAAGACATTACGCCACAGATGGAAACCACAAGCCTATCTTTGATCTCCAAAGTTTGGGATTTCCCATAAATTGCGGCTGTGAATCCGCCATATAAATAGTTGAAGCTCCGGTAATATAGATAACTATTCAAAAGATAGCTGATATGCATTTTTCTACATTGTAAAGACACAATGGGGCGACAGGAGGAGCAGCTTTGCAAAATGCTATCGCGCAATTATACCATTTATAAAATGGCAAGATATTTTTTTAAACAGACAAGCTCAAAAATAAGTGAGTTTACAAATGATCCAATCATGATCATTTTCACATCGCCCCCCAAAAAATGGAGGTGCAAAAGCACAAGTTTCCACCCTATTTTAATTAGCTCCAATGTCTCAGGTGGCTAAGTAGACAAGTCTGTTTGGCTTATCTGTCACGAAGAGGAATAACTTTGCAGCTTTTTCTGTTGATAAAACAATGCTATGCTGGCAGACGGTAACATTTAAATAAAACCCAGCCCCAAAATAATTTTATATCATAGGAAAAGACACCGCATTCACATGAATTTTAACACAGAGGGCAGTTTGGATTTGTCACTTTAAACCCAAATATATAATAATTTGACTAAGTCAAGTTTGACTTAAATCATTGTGCAACATCACAGATAAACGCTGGCTGTCATCTTTCAGGGGGAAAAGGGGGGGGGGGAATTTAGACTGGTATGAGCGTTTAACCCGAGTACAAAACCAAATAGGTTCTCAACAAAAAGTAAGGACGTTTCTTTGCTCACATCAGGTAAAAATGAATGGACTCAGTCGGGTAATGGATACAAAATGTTTTTGAATGGTTTATTGAAGCTATTTGTTTCCCACAAGGATCAAAACACAATGTAAAGAAAAAGGCAGAAAGAGTAGCATGGATCCACTACTGTTCACACTAGACGTTCGTTCCCTCCAGGTGAGCCTTACTCTCTCAAAGGGACAGTCCACTTGAAAACCAAAGTTTGTCTGATGTTTTCAGTCCTCCAAAGTGGACTTTTGTTAAGCAGTCTTATTATTTCATCTTGACATTGGACAAATTTTGAGGTCTGAAAACATCTGCCAAATGTTGGTGTACTATCCCTTTAACCAGCAGTGTCTGGACGCTTGGGACTGCAACACAATACACTAGCTTGACTAAGCTTACAACGCAAGGTCACAAAGGCAGCGGCTGAGAATGAACATGGCACAGGTGGCGGATGGATGTACAAGGCTAAATAAATAAAGGGATAAAGGTGCTTCAAACGTCCCCATCAAACTCTTAGAATAAAATCTAGATATTTTAAGCAAAAAACAATTCAAGGATAAAGATGAGTTATCATAAGTGGATTGTCTTAAGAGTATTCCTTTTTACATTCACGCATTATAATATCAATCTATAAGGAAAGGATGGTGTTTTTCTAAAGATGGACTGGTGAAAGGCATTGAAGCGATGGTACTTTCTCAATATCCCTTTTTTTATTAAGGCATCAAAAGATGGGGCGAGACAAAGAAAAGTCGTAAAGCTTTCATCCCTTTATACACTACACGGCATCTGCCACTCTCACTTGTCTACAATATTACGGGGGTTTGAATGTTAGCAGGATTTGAAAAAGAGTATCCCTCCTCTAGAAATGCATGGTGGGGTCAACATGACGAGCTCTGGGTGGCCCACACATACATATAGATGATGGGGGGGTGGGTCTTCAGGCAGGCATGTACGGGGGAGGGGGCTCTTTCTCTGGCATCTTCATTGCCATCTCGTAGGTAGGCAGGATGTACTGAGGAGAGGGAGAATTATTTTAATCAATCAATTTCTAAATATACTGCACACAGCGAGAGGACCAAAGCCATGGACATAATCATATTTGAGACATTTGATATTGTGCTAGATATTTCATCCGTCTAAAACTGGGAAGGAGGGCAGACAGTACATTCGGGAAATATTCAGATCCCTTGACTTTTTCCACATTTTGTTACATTACAGCCTTATTCTAAAATGGATTAAATACATTTTTCCCCCTCATCAATCTACACACAATACGCCATAATGACAAAAAACAGGTTTAGACATTTTTGCAAATGTATTAAAACTAAAAAACAGATACCTTATTTACGTAAGTATTCAGACCCTTTGCTATGAGACTTGAAATTGAGCACTGGTGCATCCTGTTTCCATTGATCATCTTTGATGTTTCAACAACTTGATTGGCGATCCTTGATACTTCAGAGCACTCAGGACCTCAGACTGGGGTGAAGGTTCACCTTCCAACAGGACAATGACCCTAAGCACACAGCCAAGACAACGCAGGAGTGGCTTCGGGACAAGTATCTGAATGTCCTTGAGCCCAATCGAACATCTCTGGAGAGACCTGAAAATAGCTGTGCAGCAACGCTCCCCATCCAACCTGACAGAGCTTGAGAGGATCTGCAGAGAAGAATGGGAGAACCTCCCCAAATACAGGTGTGTCAAGCTTGTAGCGACATACCCAAGAAAACGCGAGGCTGTAATCGCTGCCAAAAGGTTCTTCAACAAAGTAACAAAATGTAATTTCAGTTTTTTTATTCTTAATAAATTTGCAAAAATGTCTAAACTTGTTTTTGCTTTGTCATTATGGGGTATTGTGTGTAGATTGATGAGGGGGAAAAAACAATTGAATCAATTTTAGAATAAGGCTGTAATGTAACAAAATGTGGAGAAAGTCAAGTGGTCTGCATACTTTCCGAACCCAATTGAAACCACTGTGCATCCTTGAACTGACTAAGGATGTGAAAGTTATGCCCTCTACTGGTTATGCCACAGTATGCTTCAGAGGTTTGATTACGTGTGCCATTGACAATTAGTTTGGGACCCGGAGAGGGGGCTTTTCAGACACAAACCTGGGGAGGGGCCATGAAGGTAGGGTAAACAGCACTCTCCTGCACATTCCTGTTGTTGATGTACTTGTAGCAGTTCCACACACTCTTGATCAGGTAAGCCTGGGGGGGACAGCCAAAATGTTAAGTCTTTCTACCTGAGCCAGTGACGCTCAATCCTGGTCCTAGAGAGCTACAGTGTGCAGGCTTGTGTTCTAGCCCAGCTCCAACACCACTGATTCATCTCCAGAAGCTCTACCATCCGTCTACTAAAGACCTGTCAGTCAAGGTCTATCATCCATCTACCTAAGACCTGTCAGTCAAGGTCTATCATCCATCTACCTAAGACCTGTCAGTCAAGGTCTATCATCCATCTACTAAAGACCTGTCAGTCAAGGTCTATCATCCATCTACCTAAGACCTGTCAGTCAAGGTCTATCATCCATCTACTAAAGACCTGTCAGTCAAGGTCTATCATCCATCTACTAAAGACCTGTCAGTCAAGGTCTATCATCCGTCTACTAAAGACCTGTCAGTCAAGGTCTATCATCCGTCTACCGAAGACCTGTCAGTCAAGGTCTATCATCTGTCTACTAAAGACCTGTCAGTCAAGGTCTATCATCCGTCTACCAAAGACCTGTCAGTCAAGGTCTATCATCCGTCTACTAAAGTTCAGCCAACGGATTGGGTAAATCAGATCAAGATCTCAGTTAACACTAACAAGTGCAGTAAATCTAAATATTCTTGGGAATCTGGATGAGGGAAAAATAAGTTTAGTATTCAAATCAGTCCATTTTCCAGAAAGACACACCTTCGTGATGATGAGGAAGGCGAAGAACACGAGGACGAAGAGCAGCAGGCAGCTGGAGTCCATGTAGAGTAGGTTGTCCTTGTAGGGGAAGTCCGGCTGAGACAAGGAGACACATTCAGCACGTACAGAAACTAAACACCCCATAAAACCAGGGATTGTACTGAAATATGGGCCTACAGAGCATCTTTAGCTTCAGTTCCATTGAACATCCCAGTGCTTTTTAATTTCTCATTCAGATGTCAAATCCATCTGATATAATGGTAGAAGGTCTAATGTAAAGACAGTGGAGATGGTAGTGAGAACACATTGTTAAGCCTCCAGGGGGTATGACAGAGTAGGGCCAATGAGTTAGCCAGCTAAGTTACCTAAGCATTCTGCAATTACTTTGTTTATTCTGAATATAAAACTATATTGAACAAAAATATAAAAGGCAACCATTTCAAAGATTTTACAGAGTTACAGTTCATAAGGAAACCAGTGAATTGAAATCAATTCACGAGGCCCTAATCTATGGATTTCACGACTGGGCAAGGGCTTACCCATGGGTGGCATGGGAGGGCATAGGCCCACCCACTGGGGTGCCCACAAAAGGGCTTTATTACAGGCAGAAATTCTTATCAGCATTCCCCCCCCATATGATCTCGCAGGTGAAGAAGCCAGATGTGGAGGTCCTGTGCTGGCATGTTACACATGGTCTGCGTTTGAGGCCAGTTGGACGTACTGCCAAATTCTCTAAAACAACGTTGGAGGCAGCTTATGGTAGAGAAATTAATATTAAGTTCTCTGGCAACTGCTCTGGTGGACATTCCTGCAGTCAGCTGGCCAATTGCATGCTCCCTGAAAACTTGAGACGTCTGTGGTCGTTTTGTGTGACAAAACTGCACATTTTAGAGTGGCCTTTTAATGTCCCCAGCACAAGGTGTACCTGTGTAATGATAATCAGCTTCTTGACATGCCACACCTGTCAAGTGGATAGATTCTCTTGGCAAATGAGAATTGCTCACTAACAGGGATGTAAATAAATGTGCACAATATTTGAGAGAAATTAGCTTTGTGCATATGGAAAATTTCTGGGATTTTTAATTCAGCTCTTGAAACATGGGACCAACACTTTACATGTTCTGTTTATATTTTTGTTCAGTATAGAAATTGTAAAGATAATTCATTCAACAACCAGCCACCCATATTGTTTTGGATTAATTCATTGCTTTCATTGTTGTTTAACCAGAAAATTAAGAGCTATATCTGGATGTTTATTTAAATAAGCCTAGCCGACAGGTACGGGCGGGGCGGTGGACTAGCCGACAGGCACGGGCGGGGCGGTGGACTAGCCGACAGGCACGGGCGGGGCGGTGGACTAGCCGACAGGCACGGGCGGGGCGGTGGACTAGCCGACAGGCACGGGCGGGGCGGTGGACTAGCCGACAGGCACGGGCGGGGCGGTGGACTAGCCGACAGGCACGGGCGGGGCGGTGGACTAGCCGACAGGCACGGGCAGGGCGGTGGACTAGCCGACAGGCACGGGCGGGGCGGTGGACTAGCCGACAGGCACGGGTGGGGCGGTGGACTAGCCGACAGGCACGGGCGGGGCGGTGGACTAGCCGACAGGCACGGGGGGCGGTGGACTGGACTGACTCACCAGCTCTGTCATGTAGTCCTTGATCCGGGGTAGGTAGGTGAGGGAGCTGATGGCCACCAGACAACTCAGAGCAAAGTCAAAGAGCTGGTAGCAGAAGAACGGGATGAGCCAGCCGTCACGATGCTACGTGGGGAGGAAGAGTAAACACACATCATTGACCATACATGTAAAAGGATGGCCATTTCACAAGAGTTTGTCAGGGGGTTTGTCAAGCAAGAAGCATATCTAGCCCTAGCAAAAACCTGATCTAAATCTTGGGTTCTAAGCAAAGTTGAGGATGTCACAAAATTCACAGGCATTGAATCAATCTATGTACATCTGTTCTTAGGTCATCAGGACTGGGTATTTAGCAAGGCAGGCTACAGCCAGCAATGGAAATACTCTGACACACACTGAATACAGGGCATCTACAAGGGTAACCTAAGAGCCTGTATTCACAGCTAAGGCATAACGCTTGTTGCTCACACAAAGATCAACCAAAACCTAGACAATGCGTCATGCTTTAGCGGTGCGTCGCCATTTAAAGTAGCAGCTCTATTCAGGTCCACGTCACATATCCATCAAACCTGTCAGTGTGGATGCCCATCAGGTAGGCCTGGTGAGGTAAAGATGATAACATTAGAACAACATTGTGTAGCAAACTTTTGGCTCACCCTGGTGGGGCTAGTTGAATGCACAAGCAAGGAGTTTGCATGCAGTGAATCTATTACTGGTCAATGTGAATTGCTTAAAAATCATTAAGACATTAAAAAAATATATTGTCCTTTCAGACACCAGGAAGGGACAAAGCATTGCCATCAGAGTTGTGTTCATTGGGGCACATAGATGTTAAAACATTTTGCAAAGAAAAACTCAAAATGAGTGTTTATCATTGGACAACTCCAGGTAGTTCTTCCCCGTTTCAGTCCGCTTTCTTCCATAATGAACATGACCATGGTTGAAGTTCAGTGAGAACTCTCTTTTTAACTTCCTATTTCTCCCACTCCTCCAGGGGTAATTGTCATCCCCGCTGTCACACAACTTACATTTGTATGCTGGGTTTAGAATATCTAAGACAACATTTGATTGACACATACAAAACAGATGGCTAGAAACTTACGGTAATGGCTCCATAGACCATCATGGTGCTGATAGTGAGCATCAACAGAGATATGGCGAATCCCACACAGGCATTCTCTATAAGCACAGAGAGAGAGAGAGTCTAACAGAGTTCATTCATTAAGGTCAAATACTTGTGTATTCAACTACAAATTCAACGTGTTGTAAGTCTTGAAATTAACGTCAGTCAAAGGCGTTGGGAGAATCATTTCCTAAATCTAAAAAAATATTAACCCAAATGTTGAATTATCTATAACTAACAATTGAATATAGTGGTATTGTGCACCTATCCTTGTGAGCCATCATGGCTGCCTGTTCTGGGCCAGTTGCATCCCACGATGGGGCCCCACAGAGTGCATTCATGCAACCGTCAGTGAGAGCGTTACTACTGAGGCCCAATTGATTTCTGTGTAACTGAAGCGTCTCCAGGGATGCATTGCCTACTAACTCGCTCTCTTTTAGCGTTAGCGTGCTCTGGGGAGCCCTTAGCTTCTCCCACTCAGGCACTCAGTAGCATCAGTGAAGACAACGCACAATAACACAGGCTACGCTAGGCTAATTAATAGGCCTGCCATCTGCTGCACTCTGGTGCGTCGGTCAAGTGCTTCTGACAGCTCACAGCCTTGTGCTGGGCACTATGTGAGTGAGGAGAGGCATGTGTGTTTCACTCCAGACTATCAGCAAGACAGTCATTCTAAAGCTGTGCAGGAAGCTGTTTCTCTTCAGAGTGTAACACATCCGATTGTCGTAACGGTAACTTATGCAATCTGCAAGCCATTCCTTCCGAGTAGGGCATTTATGAGTGTGACTGTGTGAGTGAATGAGAAGAGGCGTGTGTAGTCCATGCGGAGCTCCCAAATTCAGTTCTGAAGCTGTGCATAGTGTGTGTATCAGAAGGGTCGTCACTGATGCAATCTGTAGCCCAATCCATTACAGTAGATCGTTTAGCATTACGTCCCGTGTGTCTGAGGCCAGGCTATACATTCATCATCTGGCAGGCATTCTGGACTGGGGCATCTGCCAACACCAACAGTATAACTGTGTACCTTTCTATGCATGTGTGAAATATCTGATATTACAGTGAAAGATATCAGTGGAAAAGAACAGATGGAAATGGTAGTCAAATAAAGAACTTTTTCAATTTTTTTGAGGTAATCGTAGGAGAGTCTTCAGATGGAAAAACATCTCCTATTTGGGGCTTCTCCATTTGTTTTCAGCTCTGTTAGAATACTTCAGAAAGGTATCCTGCCTTCCTACCTACGTGGAGGTAATCACAGATCTGAAATGGTTGGATTGGTGACAGTAATAGGGCGATAACATTGTTTAATACCGACCCAATCGCTTATAGATCTGTGCTTACCTCAAGGAACCAAGAAAGGAAGAATGCATTTTCAAGTACTCAAACAGGGCCCTCTTCTCCCAGGGCCCTCTTCTCCCAGGGCCCTCTTCTCCCAGGGCCCTCTTCTCCCAGGGCCCTCTTCTCCCAGGGCCCTCTTCTCCCAGGGCCCTCTTCTCCCAGGGCCCTCTTCCACACCTTGTACTTTGAGATCACAAAAATATCAGACTGCAGGTCAAGGCGGTTCAGTCCCTCATGTTTTGTCTGTAAACAATATCCTTTATTTAGACCGTAGGTGGGAGTCCTAGAAAAGGATAGACAGCATTGAAAGTGTCCTACCGGGGATTCGTACCTCTAACGCGGGGCGATGTCATACCATTTCATACCCTAACCCATACCATTTCTTGTCCGAAGTCGGCTGTGTAGACTCCAAACTGGCTTGCAACCTTCTTAAAATCACGTTAACGGAAGAGGCTTTCTATAAATGGCACCCATGAAGCCACAGCAGTGCCAGGCTTTGGATTTACATAGCGCGTGCGCACACCCCCCCCCCCCCCCTTTCTTTTGGCACAGTCCTGCTCTGTGTGTGCATGTGTTGTGGGGGTGGTTCAGTCGCTGCCCACAAGAGCCAAGCCCCTCAGCTCTTACTGAGTCACTTTCTGGGAAATGAGGAGTCCTTGTGCAACCAAGCCAAATAAACAACCTAAACACCACAACAGCCAACCACAGACAGCACAGCTCAGCGCTGCCCAGCTCCAGGTTATGTATTCAAATCCTGATTTTACAGGCTTTGGACCTGCGACAAAATAAGAGTTCTAGCCAAATCAGTCCATATAGGGCTGAAAGGTTAAAGAAGCAGGCATTCGGCGAAAGTTATCCATGCTGGATGAGAAGGGGATTGGTGTGTGTGAGAGCTATGAGGTACCAGTCCAGAAAAAGTAGTGCAGCTTTGCTAATAAATCGGGGGGGGGGGGGGGGGTTAACAAATACCATATTGGGAGACTATGCTAAATCATGCCAGCTACTGCCTTTTGGGAAGATAAACACAGATTATCGTGGATGCTGTCACTACTGGCCTACGTAGACAACTCAAGTTGAACCAAACATGATGACATGACGAACTAACCCTTTAAGACATTCCCCTCCACTTGGAGGGTGTGGCTAAAGTAGTGCTCGATAACCTCATACTGCAGGTCCACAGTGGGCTCGTTCTCTGGGTGGGTCACGGCCACGGTCAGCAGGATGCCCATCAACAGGTTCACCACCTGGAGAGACAGAAAGGCATTGTTACACTATGTCCTTCAACACATAGCCTGGTCTAGATCGGTTTGTGCTGGTTTGCCAACTCCTATAATGTGGCATAAGTGACAATGACCATAGGAGTTGTCAAGACATTACAAACAGATCTGAAACCAGGCTAGGATACAGTCTGTTGTAGATTAGAACATTGATATTTTGTGACATACTAGGTTTCTGTTTCCACAGATAAGCAACAAATTACACTTCATTTTATTTGAACAAGCCAAGGCGCTCTCATTAGGATTAGCCTAAATAATAGTTATGATTACCAGGTGTTTTGCATGGTGGCTAGGAGTCCATTTCCCCTAATCTGTTTAATGGACTTTCCCTGTCAAAGTGTATGTTACATTTAAAATATGAAATCCCTCTCACACATTGCATAATATACTGCTCAAAAAAATAAAGGGAACACTTAAACAACACATCCTAGATCTGAATGAAAGAAATAAATCTTATTAAATACTTTTTTCTTTACATAGTTGAATGTGCTGACAACAAAATCACACAAAAATAATCAATGGAAATCAAATGTATCAACCCATGGAGGTCTGGATTTGGAGTCACGCTCAAAATTAAAGTGGAAAACCACACTACAGGCTGATCCAACTTTGATGTAATGTCCTTAAAACAAGTCAAAATGAGGCTCAGTAGTGTGTGTGGTCTCCACGTGCCTGTATGACCTCCCTACAACGCCTGGGCATGCTCCTGATGAGGTGGCGGATGGTCTCCTGAGGGATCTCCTCCCAGACCTGGACTAAAGCATCCGCCAACTCCTGGACAGTCTGTGGTGCAACGTGGCATTGGTGGATGGAGCGAGACATGATGTCCCAGATGTGCTCAATTGGATTCAGGTCTGGGGAACGGGCGGGCCAGTCCATAGCATCAATGCCTTCCTCTTGCAGGAACTGCTGACACACTCCAGCCACATGAGGTCTAGCATTGTCTTGCATTAGGAGGAATCCAGGGCCAACCGCACCAGCATATGGTCTCAAGGGGTCTGAGGATCTCATCTCGGTACCTAATGGCAGTCAGGCTACCTCTGGCAAGCACATGGAGGGCTGTGTGGCCCCCCAAAGAAATGCCACCCCACACCATGACTGACCCACCGCCAAACCGGTCATGCTGGAGGATGTTGCAGGCAGCAGAACGTTCTCCACGGCATCTCCAGACTCTGTCACATCTGTCACGTGCTCAGTGTGAACCTGCTTTCATCTGTGAAGAGCACAGGACGCCAGTGGCGAATTTGCCAATCTTAGTGTTCTCTGGCAAATGCCAAACGTCCTGCAAGGTGTTGGGCTGTAAGCACAACCCCCACCTGTGGACGTCGGGCCCTCATACTACCCTCATGGAGTCTGTTTCTGACCATTTGCACATGCACATTTGTGGCCTGCTGGAGGTCATTTTGCAGGGCTCTGGCAGTGCTCCTCCTTGCACAAAGGCGGAGGTAGCGGTCCTGCTGCTGGGTTGTTGCCCTCCTACGGCCTCCTCCACGTCTCCTGATGTACTGGCCTGTCTCCTGGTAGCGCCTCCATGCTCTGGACACTACGCTGACAGACACAGCAAACCTTCTTGCCACAGCTCGCATTGATGTGCCATCCTGGATGAGCTGCACTACCCGAGCCACTTGTGTGGGTTGTAGAATCCGTCTCATGCTACCACTAGAGTGAAAGCACCGCCAGCATTCAAAAGTGACCAAAACATCAGCCAGGAAGCATAGGAACTGAGAAGTGGCCTGTGGTCCCCACCTGCAGAACCACTCCTTTATTGGGGGTGTCTTGCTAATTGCCTATAATTTCCACCTGCTGTCTATTCCATTTGCACAACAGCATGTGAAATGTATTGTCAATCAGTGTTGCTTCCTAAGTGGACAGTTTGATTTCACAGAAGTGTGATTGACTTGGAGTTACATTGTGTTGTTTAAGTGTTCCCTTTATTTTTTGAGCAGTGTATATTAAATTGTTGCGATTATATTTTTGTTCAGTGTATACAGCTAACTAGGTACTGGTAGCTAGCTAACTAGGTACTGGTAGCTAGCTAAAACTAGCACAAGCTACAGCACTGGCACCAGATGTGCATGGGAGGGAGCTGAAAGGAGAAGGGTGCATTTGCAGACCGAAATTCAAGGTGTTCCTGCATATGCAGGAATGCCTACATCAGAGCTGCCAACTCACACATTGGCGTTGAGTCACGCACATTTGACCCTCTTCAGGCCACACCTCATATCTCACACATTGAAAACTACTGCATTTATTTTCCTAATTTGTACATCAGCGCGTTAACTGTGTTCCAAATCTTTTGGAAATCAAAGCATCTGCTCCTTCAATTTAACATCATGAGCGGAACCACTATCATCCGGTCTTGCCACAGCACTGTGAACCACAGCACATTGAAGCAAATGATTGGTCTAGTTATGTGAAGGATCAAGGGGATTGGATGCACGTTTTAGAGAAACGCCCCTCAAGATTAGAGGAGCTGAATGGAGAAGGAACATGTTCTCCGCTAAGTTTATTAAACTGTAAAAGGAGCAGCATGGTAGCTGTGTCTTATGTAAAATGTTAACAGAATTAAGTTGCTGTTCCTCCCGTCTATAAATCTATTGCAGAATGAAGCCTTTTGACAGCATGTACTAAAGTCAATTTAACCCGCACTTGCATTAGTTCCCTCGTTTGTTTATTGGCATTTAGGCTGAGATAACAAAAAGGGAGCAAACACACCTATAGTATGTTTTAGCAGGGAAGTTTGGTAGGGTGACCTGATTTGGAACTATGACAATAATTGTGTCAGATTGTGAACCCAAAAGTGTACATTTGATTCTAAAGGGGACGGTTAATAATTTGGTTAGGGTGTAGTGGTAGATGTCATATTTTTATTATCCATTTATTTAGTCTGATCAGTGGAACAATTCTAATTCAGTTTTGAATAAGTCATACAAATAAGCAAACGGATGTTAAATGCTCCAGGAATCAAATATCGTTTTTTACAGTTTAGTATTGTGCACATGCTAGGCAGAGATGGTAGGGGGACTCACCTCATAAAGACATCATATTTTGTCTATGTAGAGTAAGATGATGTCATGGATCTTCAGCTAGTAGGCATAAACCACATGAATATTGATATTCATTCAAATGTTCTTGAAAGTTGGGTGATTGAGAAATTAATTGTTATAACAAGAACATTTTCAAACACCCAGCACTTGGAAAACATAAATCAGAGGTGGACAACCCTCCTGGAGAGCAAGCAGGGTTTTCTTCCAGACCTATTTTAAAGAGATAGCTAGTTCACCCAAATTACTAAATGTTTGTGTCCTTACCTTCAAAGCAGTCTATGGACAAGGAGAATGCAATCTATGATTTGGTTACCCTTTGCCATCAACCTTTACAGGATCGGTGGGTCCCCCACAGGACGGTTGAGCTAACGTAGGCTAATGCGATTAGCATGAGGTTGTAAGTAACATGAACCTTTCCCAGAACATAAACATATCTTATATTGTCAGAAAGCTTAAATTCTTGTTAATCTAACTGCCCTGTCCAATTTGCAGTGGCTATTACAGTGAAAGAAAACCATGCTATTG
The DNA here is from genome assembly GCF_901001165.1 of Salmo trutta. Classification (NCBI taxonomy): domain Eukaryota; kingdom Metazoa; phylum Chordata; class Actinopteri; order Salmoniformes; family Salmonidae; genus Salmo; species Salmo trutta. The sequence goes on from NC_042991.1 coordinate 29,999,704, forward strand.
TTTGAGGAGTGCACAGTTATGTACTTGAAAAGTTATTAATAAACCAATTAGGCACATTTGGGCAGTCTTGATACAACATTTTTAACAGAAATGCAATGTTCATTGGATCAGTATAAAAAAACTGCACATACACTGCTGGCATCTAGTGGCCAAAAAAAACGCATGTTTTTTCTTTGTATTATATTTTACCAGATCTAATGTGTTATATTCGCCTACACTCATTTCACACTTCCACAAACTTCAAAGTGTTTCCTTTCAAATGGTATCAACAATATGCATATTCTTGCTTCAGGTCCTGAGCTACAGGCAGTTAGATTTGTCATGTCATTCTAGGCGAATGTTTTTTAGTGCGATCCTTAAGAGGTTTAAAAAAAAATGTTTTAAGTCCTGTGCAGAGCACTACACACAACGTTCTACCTGAGAACAGGGATCAATCCCGGCTTCCAATCTTCACACATTTTCTACCGTCTCCCTAGCTCATTTCATTTCAGTCTGAATGCTTCTCAAACCACGTAAACAAAATGTTTGAAAAAATATTAGGTCGAATATTGAGTGTTCATTTAATGTTCAAAGCATCCTGAATACACCTGACCTCTTGTTTTCCCACCCTGGTCATGGGCCTAAAACAAGACGCAGAATTGCAGTAAATTAGCTTAAAAACAGTAACATACTCCCAGTCCCCCTTCTAGGGACTGTGTCAAGGGGCAATGAAATCCATTTAGCATATCTCACTCCAGTTTTCTTCGAAAGTTGGCAGCCCTGACCGAATTGCGTGCCACAATCACACTATTGGCTGAAAGTCCCTAACGGGTAACGTTGACACTTTGCTAATTAACTAATTTAGCTAACGTTAGTTAACTATCCGATTACATTAGCTAGCTAATATAGGACAATTTACATAATCTAGTTAGCAGTATGTTCCAAAGTAAGGCACGTAATTCAGATATCAAAGTGACTTTCTCGACAAATACTTGCTTCGGTTTAACTTACTGGTAACAAGCTAGCGAGTTAGTTAGGTACAACGGCCTACTATCGACAGTGCAATGGCAACGAGGGGGTGCTGCAACATGACTGCAACGAAGCTAACGTTAGCGCAATCTAAAAGCAAGGCGACCATTTGTATAGTACGTACCATGTACCAAGTGCCGAGAATGATGGTTCCCGTCCTGACATGGCAACACCCACAGCATCTCGTTGTGTAGAGCTTGTGTCGATTCGGTTTAAAATGGTGCATGTCTTCCTCTAAAGTAGGGATAAACATCGCTGAAGCTGCGCGATGAAGAAAGCCTGCACCATCAACAACCGACGGTGATATGAAGCGCCCACCTATATGCAGTGTTGCCAACTATTTTTCAGGGGAAGTTGCTAGAGGCAGGGTCGATTTGTTGCTAAAAGTTGCTAAATGACGTTGTGATGTCATTGCTTGATGACGTCATTACGCATAACGTAAAACTGTGTCATTACGTAGGATACGCAATAACGTTACTCATAATTGACTGGCCATCTCGGCGAAAAATATGATTTGACATTTATTAGTTTAGATTTGTTTGTTTATTATCATATATTTTTATTTGTAAAAGTAATATAAACACATTTTATATGATCACATTTGTATTGTTGTGCTGCTTGGCTGGCTAGCTGCTCAATGGTTTCCTCCAGATATTGCCACTGTTTTCACACACACTGCAGTACACACTGCCACCACCAGCTGTGTGGAAATCCTCTTCATCTTCACTGTCCAACTGAATTGTCACAGAGCTGGAACCAGCAGTAGAGGATGGAGTGGCCTTAAAGCTGTATGCTGCTGTGGTGCCAAACTGCTGCAGAACTTCACTTGGTAGTTTATGCTGGTAACAGGTATCACAGAATCTGAAAAGGCAGCTTTGCAAGCCATACCTTAATGGTCACATGCTTGCAGCGAACAATGCTCTGCAGTGGCCATTGCCATAGTAGCTTCTGCGCTTTTGCAGTTATCCACTTTCTTAACCAACTGTGGTAATGTAGACTGCGTTGTGGGGTTGTACGGTTTTGATTTATTGATATGCTTTGCTGTAGCACAATGTTTTTTGATGTCATACATTTTTGCAAGCATATCTGATTTGCAGTACGCACAGTATGCCAGACAATCATCCCCAATTACTGGCTTCAGCCACCCTTTAAATTCAGGTACAGACTCCCACTCTTTTCTGTACTTCTGGCTGTACAATTTTGATTGAGACATGTTGATTGATGTTGTAAGTTCTGTTCAAGATCAAACATTTGTGACCATCTATATTCATTGGGTTTGTCTTGTCGAACGCATACTACTGCTGCTGCAGTCAGCCAACAATGATTTGCAATTTGCTGAAATTGCTGCTGGCTGTGCACGAGCTGAGCGCCTGCTGGTGACGTCACTCACAATGCACTTTTGCAGCCAGGTACGTGTATTGTGACTGAGTGTGTGACAGAGAAAATCATTTTTGTGTCATTTAGAGGGAAAATGTGTGCATTTTAGCGTTTGAGTTACTTTTCAAAAGTTTCTAAAAGTTCCAAATACATTTTTAAAAGTAGCTAAATTTGTTGCTAGGTGCCGTTTAAAAAAAAAGTTGCCAGGGTACTCTGAAAAGTTGCTAAATCTAGCAACAAAATTTCTACGTTGGCATCACTGCCTATATGACTGGCGTGGTGAAAGAAAACACAAACTGTACCCTGTTTGGATTGACAGACAATTTGGCCATTAGTAGAGCTAAGATGGTGAACGTCAACAAATCAGCTGCCACAGCTCACACTGACAAATACTCAGAACTGTCCCCTGTGGCTCAGGGGTTGAGGGTGATGATGGGGAGGGAATACAACACCATCATCAGTTTCCATTCTCTCACATCAGTTTTCCATCACTAAAATACGATATGCTCTCCTAAAAAGAAAACAAACTGCTCTTTGTTATTCAGAACATTTTATTGTTCTACCCTTACACACTAAACATCTCTCACCTCTGCTTTTTGGGGATTAAACAAGTCACAATATTCAGAGAATCTATAAACATGAATAGAATCCATAACTAAAGTGGATGCATAGTTGCATACAGTATTCAGGTCAATGAGAGGGTATTTTGGTGTGTTTGGCTATTGTTGCTATTGTTTTTGTTTCCATTTACCCCAGTTAATGCTGCAATGATGGATAAATGGTAAAACAACAATGAACGACAGTGCCTTCAAAAATAATTCAAACGCCTTTCCACATTTTGTTATGTTACAGCCTGAATTTTAAATTGATTAAAATTAGATTTTCTATTACTGGCCTACACACAATACCCCATATTGTCAAAGTGGAGTGATGTTTTTAGAAATGTTTACAAATTAATGTAAAATGAAAAGCTGAAATGTCTTATGTCAAAATATTCAACTCCTTTGTCATGGCAAGCCTAAATAAGTTCAAGAGTACAAATGTGCTTAACATGTCACATAATAGGTTGCATTTAATGACTACCTCATCTCTGTACCCCACACATACAATTATTTCTAAGGTCCCTCAGTCGAGCAGTGAATTTCAAACATATTGAAACACAAAGACCTGGTAGATTTTCCAATGCCTCGCAAAGAAGGGCACCTATTGGTAGATAGGTAAACATTTAAAAAGCAGACTTTGAATATTCCTTTGAGCATGGTGAAGTTATTAATTACACTTTGGATGGTGTATCAATACACCCAGTCACTACAAAGATACAGGCGTCCTTCCTAACTCAGTTGCCAGAGAGAAAGAAAACCACTCAAAGATTTCACTATGGGGCCAAGGGTGATGTTAAAACCATTACAGAGGTTAATGGCTGTGATAGGAGAAAACTGAGGATGGATTAACAACATTGTAGTAACTCTACAATACTAACCTAATTGACAGAGTGAAAAGAAGGAAGCCTGTATAGAATAAACATATTCCAAAACATGCATCCTGTTTGCAACAAGGAACTAAAGCAGTACTGCAAAAAATGTGGCAAAGCAATCAAGTTTTTGTCCTGAATACAACGTGCTATGTTTTAGGCAAATCCAATACAACACATTACTGAGGACCACTCTCCATATTTTCAAGCGTAGTGGTGGCTGCATCATGTTATGGGTATGCTTGTAATCATTAAGGACTGGGGAGTTTTTCAGGATTAAAAATAAATGTAATGGAGCTAAGCACAGGCAAAGTCCTAGAGGAAAACCTGGTTCAGTCTGCTTTCCACCAGACACTGGGAGATGAATTCACCTTACAGCTAGACAATAACCTGTAAAAAGGCCAACTATACACTGGTATTGCTTACCAAGACATTGAATGTTCCTGAGTGGCCTTGTTACAGTTTTGACTTAAATTGTCTTGAAAACCTATGGCAAGACTTGAAAATGGCTGTCTAGCAATGATCAACAGTCAACTTGACAGAGCTTGAAGAATTTTAGACTCACAGCTGTAATCGCTGCCAAATGTAATTCTAATAAGTATTGACTCAGGGGTGTGAATACTTATGTAAATTAGATATCTTTATTTCATTTTCAATACATTTGCAAACATTTCTAAAAAAAAATGTTTTCATTTTGTCATAATGAATTATTGTGTGTAGATGGGTGTAATAAGTCAAGGGGTATGAATACTTTCTGAAGGCACAAAGTATGTAGCACAAAGACCATGTATGCCAGGCTAAGGCTATTACATGTGACAAATTCAACTGAGATCCAGTCAGATTATTCCTACTTTGAGCCCTAGATGGCAGGAGAGCAATAGTGAGACCAAGGTTTTCAAGACAAACTCTGAAGTCAGAGGCAGCAATGTGTTATCAGGGCAATTTGTTCAGTGGTGAAAAGTAATTAAGTAAAAATACTTTTAAGTATTTCTTAAGTATTTTTGGGTAGTATGTGTACTTTACTTTACTATTTATATTTTTGACAACTTTTACTTCACTACATTCCTAAAGTAAATAATGTACTTTTTACTCCATACATTTTTCCTGACATCTAAAGGTACTAGTTACATTTTTTATGTTTAGCTGGACAGGAAAATGGTCAAATTCACACACTTATCAAGAAAACATCCATTCCTTTGATCTGGCAGACTCACTAAACACAAATGCTTAATTTGTAAATTATTTGCAAGTTTTGGAGTGTGCCCCTGGCTATCCATAAATTAAATTTAAAAAAGACAATTATGCTGTTTGGTTTGCTTAATATAAGGAATTTGAAATTATTCATACTTTTACTTTTGATACTTAATTATATTTTTGCAATTACATTTACTTTAAATATTTTTTTACTTTTACTCAAGTAATATTTTACTGAGTGACTTTCACTTTTACTTGAGTCATTTTCTATTAAGGTATCTTTACTTTTAATCAAGTATTAAATACTTTTTCCATCACTGCATAGGCTGAATACTAATTTAGCAGACACTTGTATGCATTAAGATATAAGCAGAACAACAGTTATGGTTCACATAACAATATTCCACTCACATGGACCTATAAATATACATTTAAAAATGTCTACAGTTTCTCTATGAACATGTGAAAATATCTTAGAAATGTGTTTTTGCATGGTAAAATATAGAATCTGGTTCAGAAATGTAGTAAAATAGTTCTTTATGACCTCGGTGAGTCAGAGAGATAGATGGTTATTATATGGCTTTGCTTTGTGATAAGGTGCTTCTCACTGTTGCAACACAAGGAGTGTATTGTGTTAGGGAGGTCAATTTCCGCTCCTATTTAAGCAATAAGGGATGAGACATAGGACATACAACTACAAGGTACACTTTAGTCTCAAGGCCACACTATATTAATTATATTCAACACAGTTGTATGTAAAGTGTCCATTACATCAAGGTGTATAATATCCACACAGTGCACACATGTTACAGATCATAACATAATACAAATGTGGAACAGTAATACAAAATGTACTTTGATTTTAAGTTAAACCTGTTTCTTACTCTAAAATAAACCTTGTAATTACATATACACGTGTAGGATCTTAATGTGACCAGTTTCTCACAGCAGGAAAATAAGCATTAAGCAAAAGGAAATGTGAATTATTGTGTGGATTATAATTAAGAAATATTTGTTGAGGTTGATACATTTTTAGTAATGGTAAATAAATATTAAAATTGGAATTAAATCTTTAGAAGCCTTTTTGGTAACACTTTACTTGACACCCAGCGTCATAACATGTTATGACATGGTCATAACCATGTCATAAAATGTTATAATAGCTGACATAACTTGTCATAACCTGTCATAATATGGTCATAACACTGTCAGGACTCATATATTTACACCTGTTGTGACATACACTGAATAAAAACAAAAGCAACATGCAACAATTTCAAAGATTTTACTGAGTTACAGTTCATACAAGGAAATCAGTCAATTGAAATAAATTCATTAAGGTCTAATCTATGGATTTCACATGACTGGGAATGCAGATATGCATCTGTTGGTCACCGATACCTTAAAAAAAGGTAGGGGCATGGTCAGAAAACCAGTCAGTATCTGGTGTACAGTGTAACACATCTCTTTTGCATAGAGTTGATCAGGCTATTGATTGTGGCCTGTGGAATGTTGTCCCACTCCTCTTTAATGGCTATGTGAAGTTGCTGGGTATTGGCGGGAACTGGAACACGCTGTTGTACACGTCGATCCAGAGCATCCCAAACATGCTCAATGGGTGACATGTCTGGTGAGTATGCAGGGAAATGTTCAGCTTTCCGGAATTGTGTACAGATCCTTGCGACATGGGGCCGTGCATTATCATGCCGAAATATGAGGTGATTTGATGGTAGCGGATGAATGGCATGACAATGGACCTCAGGATCTCATCACGGTATCTCTGTGCATTCAAATTGCCAACGACAAAATCCAATTCTGTTTGTTACCACTGGCACCATGGGACACTCTGTTTAAAACATTGACATCAGCATACCGCTCGCCCACACGACGCCATACACGTGGTCTGCGGTTGTGAGACCATTTAGACGTACTGCAAAAATTCTCTAAAACGACATTGTAGGCGGTTTATGGTGAAGAAATTAACATAAAATTATCTGGCAACAGCTCTGGTGGACATTCCTGCAGTCAACATGACAACTGCACTCTCCCTCAAAACTTGAGACATTTGTGGCATTGTGTTGTGTGACAAAACCGCACATTTTAGTGGCATTTTGTCCCCAACACAAGGTGCACCTGTGTAATAGTCATGCTGTTTAATCAGCTTCTTGATATGCCACACCTGTCAAGTGAATGGATTATCTTGGCAAATGACAAATGCTCACTAACAGGGATGTTAACAAATTTGTGCACAAGCTTTGCGAGAATTAAGCTTTTTGTGCGTATGGAACATTTCTGGGATCTTTTATTTTAGCTCATGAAACATGGGACCAACACTTGACATGTTGCGTTTATATTTTTGTTCAGTATATTTTGTTATTTTATGGCTGGTTATGACACCTACATAAGAGTGGCAAAATCCACATTTATTGAAATGTTTTTTTTCCCTGCAAAGAAATGTCCTTTCTTTTGAAAATGTGTTTCTTAAGTCCTTTGTTGTTGTTGTAATGAATTTTGTTTACAGTCATGTTTTTTAAATCATATTTTAAATAACTTGCAGAAAATACACTTTATGACACTGTCAAGAAGCATTATGACCCTCCTGTGTCACTTTACCTGGACTATGAAAATACACCTTATGACACTGTCAAGAAGCATTATGACCCTCCTGTGTCACTTTACCTGGACTATGAAAATACACCTTATGACACTGTCAAGAAGCATTATGACCCTCCTGTGTCACTTTACCTGGACTATGAAAATACACCTTATGACACTGTCAAGAAGCATTATGACCATTATAATCATATAAGCCAAAAATAAAATAAATACAAATAAGCCAGATAGGCCTACCACATACATGCCCTTATATCAGTCATCAGTCACAAAGAGGGTGTCTTGTCCTGCTCCTGAAATATGCTCCTGCATTCATCCCAGTCATCAGCAATAGAGCATTGGAGTGTGGCATGTCTGACATCAATTTGTGAGCAATTACAATGATAATTTAATATGGTCAATTTCAGAAAATGTTATATAACATAAACATACTGTCAATATGCTCAGCCCACCGCACCTCTCTGATTCAGAGGGGTTGGGTTAAATGCGGAAGACATATTTTAGTTGAATACATTCTATTGGACAACTGAGTAGGTATCCCCCCTTTCCCTTTATAAGTAGGCTATGGTGTATGTTTTGCCTTCTGTGGTAGGTTTTGTGTGTTTTGACACTCTTATGTAGGTGTCATAACCAGCCATAAAATAACTATCGTGGTAGGTTTTGTGGGTTTTGACACTCTTATCTGGGTGTCATAACCAGCCATAAAATAATTCAATATATGTCACAACAGGTTTAAATATAAACTCAGCAAAAAAATAAACTTCCCTTTTTCAGGACCCTGTCTTTCAAGGATAATTCGTAAAAATCCAAATAACTTCACAGATCTTCATTGTAAAGGGTTTAAACACTGTTTCCAATGCTTGTTCAATGAACCATAAACAATTAATGAACATGCACCTGTGGTACGGTCATTAAGACACTAACAGCTTACAGACAGTGGGCAATTAAGGTCACAGTTATGAAAACTTAGGACACTAAAGAGGCCTTTCTACTGACTCTGAAAAACACCAAAAGAAAGATGCTCAGGGTCCCTGCTCATCTGTGTGAACGTGCCTTAGGCATGCTGCAAGGAGGCATGAGGACTGCAGATGTGGCCAGGGCAACAAATTGCAATGTCCGTACTGTGAGACACCTAAGACAGCGCTACAGGAAGGACAGCTGATCGTCCTCGCAGTGGCAGACCACGTGGAACAACACCTGCACCGGATCGGTACATCCAAACATCACACCTGCAGGACAGGTACAGGATGGCAACAACAACTGCCCGAGTTACACCAGGAACACACAATCCCTCCATCAGTGCTCAGACGGTTCGTAATAAGCTGAGAGAGGCTGGACTGAGGGCTTGTAGGCCTGTTGTAAGGCAGGTCCTCACCAGACATCACCGGCAACTACGTCGCCTATGAGCACAAACCCACCGTCGGTGGACCAGACAGGACTGGCAAAATGTGCTCTTCACTGACGAGTCCCGATTTTGTCTCATCAGGGGTGGTGGTCAGATTCTCGTTCATCTTTAAAAAAATGAGCGTTACACCGAGGCCTGTACTCTGGAGCGGGATCGATTTGGAGGTGGAGGGTTCGTCATGGTCTGGGGCAGTGTGTCACAGCATCATCGGACTGAGCTTGTTGTAATTGCAGGCAATCTCAACGCTGTGCGTTACAGGGAAGACATCCTCCTCCCTCATATGGTACCCTTCCTGCAGGCTCATCCTGACATGACCCACCAGCATGACATTGCCACCAGCCATACTGCTTGTTCTGTGCGTGATTTCCTGCAAGACAGGAATGTCAGTGTTCTGCCATGGCCAGCAAAGAGCCCGGATCTCAATCCCATTGAGCATGTCTGGGACATGTTGGATCAGAGGGTGAGGGCTAGGGCCATTCCCCCCAAAAATGTCTGGGAACTTGCAGGTACCTTGGTGGAAGAGGGGGGTAACATCTCACAGCAAGAACTGGCAAATCTGGTGCAGTTCATGAGGAGGAGATGCACTGCAGTACTTAATGCAGCTGGTGGCCACACCAGATACTGACTTTTATTTTGACTCCCCCCCCCCCCCTTTGTTCAGGGACACATTATTCCATTTCTGTTAGTCACATGTCTGTGGAACCTGTTCACTTTGACTCAGTTGTTGAATCTTATGTTCATACAAATATTTACACATGTTAAGTTTGCTGGAAATAAACACAGTTGATAGTGAGAGGACATTTCTTTTTTTGCTGTTTATGTGTCATGACAGTGTTATGACCATATGACAAGTTATGTCAGCTGTTATGACATATGACATGGTTATGACCATGTTATGTGTTATGATGCTGGGTGTCAAGTAAAGTGTTACCGTCTTTTTAAACCTCGAATACACCACAAATTTGCATTTTCTGCTGTGAATTTTCTCATGGCGCAAACCCAACCAACTTCTTACTCTCAAAAATGAGACAATATTTTGTCTTTAAGGGGAAGTTACGCAATAAACTCCTCCTTGGTCTTCGGTTTCTGATATCCTCCTTTTGATGTGTTTTTCTGGTTGACAGTGTAGCCCCCCTCATCTTTCTTCTTCATGTTATAGACCATGAGTGTTAACAGGGAGGCAGCCAAGGCCAGTCCCACCACCCCTCCTGCAATAATAGCTGCAAAGAGGAAGAATAAGAAGGTTGGGCTACAATTACCTCAGCGCATCTGTCAGTAAATATGGAGGAAATAATATACCAAATAATATACTCAATAAATTGGACTTTACCTGCAAGAGCTTCTTTGTTTGCTAGAAGACCACCACTCTTTGCCACATTGCCAAAGGCTGATCCGTTGTTGTCATCTAGCTTAGGCCTTTTGTCAAAGGTCAAGTCTGAGTCCTAAAGACACAAAAAAGAGGGGATACTCACACGTTGCAATTTTTTCACCTCTACCAAGAGAGAACATATTTTGCTCATTGTGAATTCTTAAAAGACTAATCAATTCTTAAAAAACTAAAATTACCTACTGATATTTTATTTCTGGTGTTGTCTGTCATTATAATTGGGACGGTTTTATCCTCTTCATCAATGGCATTGAACATTAAGTCATCTTCACTCATTGTCATAGTAAATGTTGAGATTGTGGTAAACCTCACTGAGCCTTTGGACACTGAAGAAAGTGGAAGCAGAAATGTTTACTAAGAAATGTGAAACCCACAGACACAGACAGACAGACAGAGACACACCCTGACACACACAATGAACAGGATTACCTTCTGCCCATTCCCCTGAACCTGAGCCAGAACTTTCCAGATCATGTCCCGATCCATCCAGGTCTTCTGGAGGAATAGAATACTGAGTACAAGGAAAAACAACACACGTACAACTTCAGTGTAGCAATGACCCCAGAAGTCCAACATAAGGCCAGTGTCCATAGAAGCCAATAACTGTGTACCTCTATACCAGTGTTGGGGAGTAATAAACTATATGTAGTTCAACTAGTCATTTAATTACATTTTACAGTAGCTTGGTGGTAGTTGAACTAAATTCAAATCTAGGTTGTGTTTTCATTAGTTATTTACTTTTTTGCTATGTAAGTGTACAGTGCATACAGAAAGTATTCAGACCCCTTGACTTTTTCCACATTTTGTTACGTTACGGCCTTAATCTAAAATGGATTAAATTGTTATTTTCCCTCATCAATCTACACACAATACCCCGTAATGACAAAGCAAAAACAGATTTCAGAAATGTCTGCATATTTATAAACAGAAAAACTGAAACATACACTACCGTTCAAAAGTTTGGGGTCACATAGAAATGTCCTTGTTTTTTAAAGAAAAGCACATTTTTTGTCCATTAAAATAACATCAAATTGATCAGAAATACAGTGTAGACATTGTTAATGTTGTAAATGACTATTGTAGCTGGAAACGGCTGATTTTTTATGGAATATCTACATAGGCGTACAGAGGCCCATTATCAGCAACCATCACTCCTGTGTTCCAATGGCACGTTGTGTTAGCTAATCCAAGTTAATAAGCCAGTTTGCTCTGTTCTGTGAAGGGAGTAGTACACAGCGTTGTACGAGATCTTCAGTTTCTTGGCAATTTCTCGCATGGAATAGCCTTGATTTCTCAGAATAAGAATAGACTGACGAGTTTCAGAAGAAAGGTCTTTGTTTCTGGCCATTTTGAGCCTGAAATCGAACCCACAAATGCTGATGTTCCAGATACTCAGCTAGTCCAAATAAGGTCTGTTTTTTAAAATAAATTTGCAAAAAAATCCCGAAACCTGATTTCATTTTGTCATTATGGGGTATTGTGTGTAGATTGATGAAGAAAAACATCAATGTAATATATTTTAGATAAAGCTGTAACATAAAACATTTTGTAAAAAATGAAGAGGTCTGAATACTTTCCGAATGCACTTTATCTAACTACTAGAACTATGCATACTTTTTTTTGCAAAAACAAAATATGGGTGAAGTAGGCAAGAATTTCCTTTATTTGTTGGTCAGATTTGCCTAATTCTCACTTGAAACATAATTGTGTTTAATAGGCTAAATTCCACATTACGTTAATATATAACCCCAAAGTAATCTGTTCTTGTGATTTGTAGTCTGACATTTCAGATTTACATATACTTTTTCAGAAAGTAGTGAACTACTTTTTCATAGTAACTTTAGTGAAGTAAACTATGTTTCTTTAGGATAGCTTTCATGTAGCTTAACTTCTTCCAGTGCGAAGTAATTGGTAGTTTGTTAAACTATACTTTCAGAGTAGACTCCCCATCACTGCTCTATATCATTACCTCTCTCTCACTGGCGAGGAGGATTGTCACAGAAACAGAAAACAAGGAGTATTTATCACATTGTCATGGTAATTTTAATGATTTGCTGGCTGAATAGTATTTACAGGGTTAACTTTCATGCAACCCTTTGAAACCATGTCATACTAGATTAAGGACTGCAAGAGGAAAGGCTAAAACAATATTGTCTCAATAACACAGAGCTGTGAGTCAGCCAGTGAATCATGAGGTCTGAAGTCCAGTGCTACGCCAACAACTCGTCGCCCCTCCAGCCACACAACATGGCCGATACGTAATAACTCAGGATGAGGCACTGCCAGCAAGCTGCCACTGTCCTATAAAAACGCCCCGAGGGGACAATACATAGACTGTAGGGACAACAGCAGTGGCTGGATTTTTACAATGTAAATGAGTGTCAACACACTACAGATTAACCCAGTAAGATAACAAACAGAACATTGGATCTTTTGTATGCCAGGAAATGGATGGTAGAAGAGTGGTTCACAACAGAAACACTCATGAAGTGTCAGACAGAATCGACTGAGTGGCTAGAGCCTAGAACTAATAGGGGCATCAATTTGGAAAATAAAATGTTTAATTTGATGTTTCTAATGGCATTGTTTTACTAATTGAAAGATATAGAATTAGGCCAGGATTGTGTCAGTATCATGGTGACATCACCAATTTCACTCCTGCAGCCCTGTGAAATGAATCTCTTCACAATAACGCTGAGTGATGTACACTCAGTTTTGTCCATGACAGTATCATCACACATGAACAAACATACTTTTAAAATGCAACAGTAATCCTTCATATTGAGAAGAAAAATGACACTGATGTACTTTTCAGGTCGGAATCTTACACATTTTAGGTGAAAAATTGTATGTGATTGAGTGGAGTCCATACTTTGTTAGGAGGCTTGGTCAAAGGTACACAAGTTGTATTGAAACTCCATCCCTTGAAAGCCTGTCCGAGAGCTGATCCCCTATCCCATCATAAAATCTTAATGAAGTTCAACTGCCTGATATCTTATCATTCATTATCAAGTAATGCATAATTGGTGTTAGGTCTAATGATACAATTCCAATGGCATACATACTGTAAATACTTACTTTTTAACTTTGCATTGATGGGAATGGGATCGTAAGTACGCATTTCAAGGTAAAGTCTGCACCTGTTATATTCGGCATATGTGACCAATAAAATTTGATTTGAGTCACAAGCAATCGATCACAAGGTATTCATATTTCAAGCTGCATATATATCCCAAAGCCTATGTTTATTCACTGCAGTCATAGCAAAGGCAACCAAGAAAAGTACACTGCACAAATCGACATTCATGACAAGTAAATGACATTGACATGAGAAGTATACCAGGCTACTCACCGATGTGGTTATTGCAGGTAAACATGCGCCCATAGCAAACAGTAAAGTGGAAATCAGTAAAGTCCTCATTGTATCTTGTCGTCTGCAGTGATTTTATTACTACTCGTGTAGGTCTTAAAATGTATTTTCCGTCTCATAGTAGTACAGGTGTACATGTACAGGTGTACGTTAAACCTACCTGTGGCAGGATTCAAGGCCCCGCCCTCTGTTTACAGAAGCAGATAGTGAGAATGTCAGAGTCAGACAAATCTTGACTCCAATTAAATCTGATCTGCAGAATGTAGACAGACATTCAGCAACCTGTTCAGCAACTACTTTAAAACAATTGATATTGAAAATTAGTCTTGAGTTTAAACTGGAGACTGGCAAGAAGCACCATCTACTGCTCAAAACAGGTCAGTTAAATCCAACTTCATGTTCCAAATTCAAGTACTGTAGTTTGCACAACACCAACTTCCTAAAAGAAGATATTGAAATACACAACAAAAAAAAGGCACAGAAATAAATTATCAAATGTTAGAACGGTTTAATCATAGTCACAATTCTGCTTCCAAAAAATGAGTCTTTTTTTTCTTCATCTAAACGTCTGGAAATGTACATAAGGCCACCTGAAAATGTACAAGACTTTGACAGTGTGACAAAACTCATATGTTCATATTTATATAATTGACAATATCTTACATTTCTTTTGCTTACAAGGTAGTAGCTGTTCCAAAATACAGCACTCTTCTGTACAAAAATAATTCTGTCATATCCTGTGAAGTTTCCATGGCAGCAGAGGGGACCAGAAGCAGCCTCATTTTAAGTACAGAGCATTGGTATTCCTTTAAAACTGTCACACGTCAGAAAGACAATATAAACAGGAGACGTTATAAAGCTCCGCATACAAAACGAGGCCGACCTTTCTCATAACAGATTTAAAAACAAAAACCATGTCAGATCGAGAAGCCATAAAAAGATTGTTTTAAAACAAATGCTTGATCAAATAAAACTGTATACATTATATTTGAGGGGAAAGGAGTGATGAATATACACACACATACATCAAAATGCACATTTAGGCTATTTTTTTCCCGAAAGTGTAAAAGACATCCATTTACAGCATCAACGTTTACAAATGTACAACTGTACAGACGAAATAAAAAAGCATCACTACCAATTTATCAAGGCCTGTCAAACACCACAACTAGACTTTTGTCAATTAAACTTACACACTGATCAACTGCACATATACTACAATTATTCCTATGAAGCAAAAGCCATTACTACTAGCGTCACAGAGGAGTTGTATAGCTTTTTAGATGGCCCCACTACTCTCCCCACCTAATTCACTTGAATATTCAGACCAGAAAAAAATTAAAATGAGGAATAACTAAATTAAAACAACCTCATGACGGTCCGTCTCGCATAAAACCCTCCTGTTATTTTAACTCATTTCATTCCCAATTCTACCCTCCGCTTTACATACTTGGGATGAGCCACTTCAAAAAAAATATTAAATAAAAACTCTTACCCCAAGCCCCTTAGCCAAAAAAGCAACCATTTAATATTTACTCATACACAAAGATGCTATACATTTTTGCTAAACTATTTCTACGCAAGAGATGAATATTCAGTACATAAAGATATCACTTCTAGGGCAGTGTTCATCTCAAAACTACAAGACAGATAGATGTTCCACAAAACATGATAAAGAAATCAGTCAAGTTATTAAAAACCTGTTACAGCATGCCTATGCTTACCACCCCCCCCACCACACACACACACAAGCCCCGCTACGGTCATTTAATGTAAAGATTACAACCAAGTTAAACTTCCACTATACAACCCAACCTTGTGCTCTGCTTCTGAAAGAGAATAAACGTCCACGCTACCCGTGTCTGCCGTAAGCCCCCAAGCAGCCATTGAGTGATCTGCGAGGGGGACAAATAAAGAGTAAGACCGTATAGGAGGGATTTAGTGGAATCACTGCTTACAGATGCAACAGCATATGTGCACTGTTGAATACCCATGTCGCCCGGAGCCGACTAGTCAAATCAAGAAAACAGTGTGACAGAGCGAGAGTAGGCCAGTCTGTTGAAAAACAGACGCAAAAAAAATAATTATATATTGAGGCGATCACAAGCCGGCAAGTGGATGACACTCCACTAAAAATGAAGCGCAAAGCATTGTAGGTGTTCAAGTAAAGACCAGTGGATGACTAACTCATTGGCACCAGAGACATAGTAATCGTCAGTGGGACAGATGGGTTTCATAACCTATCCATACTATGCAGCGCAAGAAGTAGAAATGGATCCATCAGCTGCTTTGGGATCATTTTGTGGTAGTAGAAAGATATATATCTATCTATTTAAACTCCTGGCTTTTAATTACAACAGCTGATTGTAGTAGTAAGTCTGGGTACAAAAACAAATGGAAAATTGTTTAAAAGGATCACTCAAGTTCGGCCTTATAAAGTCACTTGCTGGTGTAATTGTAAGAATTGTACATTATCAGCAAATGCGGTTCTTTTTTTTTTCTACAGAGAATTTACAAGGTAAAAAAAACTAAATGTACAGGATTATATAAGAAAAACCAGTCAGTTACATCATAAACAAATTGTGTGGGGGGGGGGGGCTGTGCTTTACCCAAGAGATTGCCTGCTAAACTGTCTGCTACCCTCCATGGTGGCTACGAAGGGGACAAGCGCTGAGGGTAGCATTAGAATGGCAGGGTCAGATGTCACAGCATTTCACAGGTGACGTTTAAATCTTTTTGGTAATTCATCAGAGGGTGTCAAAGGTCAGCCCTGATGGCTCAGGAGCACCTCTTTACATAACTAGAAATAAGTTGAGGGGGGCAGCTCCTACTCTGGTCTTTAGTCAGTGGACACAGAAGGCAGGACAGGCCTACATGAGGCCGTTGGTGGGCCCTCCGATGGGCCCCAGGTCAGAGCTACTCTTCATGTAGTATTTCTCTAGTTTGGCCAGGATGTGCTTGCCGTAGGTGTACTTGCGCAGGGTGGCGATGTGGGGCCGGATCTGGGGGAGCAGAGAGCAAAGATTAATTATACCATTTATGGTGGGACTGGACCAATGAGGTTTAAAAGTTGTTCTCGTTTTAATTTAAAAAACAATGCAGTCTATCTTCCACTTAAAAAGTCTGCCCTTGAAGTATACTAAAACATTAAAAATGATGGGACAGCAGTCTGGTCAACATTCCACATAATACAGGACTTCACACAGCACGTGATTAGGAGAGACTCCTACGGCTAACAATTAGAACAACTTCAGAGTACCCTAACCATGCTGTACCCCAAAAACACCAACCTTTGGTTGTATGACAATAAATTAACCTGGCTTAAATTATTCTGATTTAAATGAACAGGCAATAGGAGACGTGGGATGTGCTCACTAGGAACCAAAGGCAAGAAAACAGGCCAAAACGGGAAAGGGACTAACCTGAACTTCTCCAATGAGAAACTCGTTTTCGTAGCAAAATGTTTCCCGTTGTGAAACGTATTGCACTAATGAATTCACCTCAGAGACGATGGTATATGCCAACCCACCTTGTGCATGATGATTTTGCGCTGGGCGGGCTCGGCCATGTCAATCATCCGCTGCACCACGTAGTTGGCATACTGGTCCTTCATCATGGTGTACAGGGCGCTGTGGGGGCCGTCCTTCTGGCAGCACACCTCGTCAATCAGCAGGGCCCGCTCGGCACGGGATGAGTGGATCACGCACTTCTCCACCACGTTACTGAAGGAGAGACGAGAGGCTAAATGGGCCGGTGTCCTGGACACAGTCAACCTAGTCCTGAACTAAAAACCAACTCACTGGAGAATCTACATTGAAAACCGCCTCTAGAAGTCTCAGAATGTGATTCGTCTCACTCAGTGGAGGCTAGTGTCACTTTAAAAATGGCCTCATTGTAATGGCTGGAATGAAATAAAGGGAAAGCAAGTCTCCATGTATCTCCCTCCCACCAGCTATGAAACGGTATAGAAAATGAAGACAGCCCTATGATTAGTAATGGGAGAACGAAAGGGTTTTGCCTTACCTTGCAAATTTGTGCTGGCTCAGGAGGAGCACTTTTCCGCGGACCTCTGCCACAATCTTGCTCTTATCTTCGGGTCTGCCGTGCTCCAGGACGTGCTGGATGACGTAGTTGCCGTACTGATCCTGCAGAGGGCGATGGAAACAGAAGACAGTGAGCATGTGTGGTATCACGTTTTCCATTCCCCACAAAGGAAAACAATCAATTACATAATCTTGTAACGGCATTTAGTTCACCCCCACTATGGATTCAATCATTTACAGACAGTTGAGACAGATTTTCTTTTGAAAGAAATCTACCATGACACCCCCGCAGAAAAATATCAATAGCGCCACATCATTACCGCAGATTAAGGTTAAAAGACCAGAGAGAGGCTAGTGATTCGTATGGGACACAGGCCGATACAGGTCCACGAGCAAACAGCAGTATCTTTGTCCCTTCAGGGATGGCTGATAAGAGTGTTATGGTTGTGAGGGAAAACAACCCATTACACCTAAAACTGTGCAGGAAGACAGACACTGAAACTCACCTGACCAGATAATAACATCAATAGTGCCAACATTTGACCATCTTAAATGAAGGCAATTCCTCATGAAAACAGTTAAAGGCCAAAATGTTACAACTTCAATTTATTATTTCTCAATAATGCTTTAAGATACAAATGTCAAATATAAAGTTAACATATTTTAAGGTGCATGTTTTGTCCTGGTTTCTTGGGGAATCACCCATGAGTATCATGCCCCCCCCCTATTTGATTTACAAACCTCCCCCATCATTTGGCGTAATTGCTCTACATGGTCTGATGGACTTTACCCCTAAGTTCCAAGAACCCACAGTTGAGTTCAAAGCCTATCGGACAATCCATGGCAATGTTGGAGGGAGGGTCCAAATTGTGGCAAAACAAATGCTCTCGACTTAGGGAGTCTTTCTACCAAGCAGTGAGGATTAAACATCAGAGAAGGAAGAGAAGAGAGCAGGAGGGAGGGGGAAAGAGGAAGAATCAGGAGGCGCCCGTGACCTAAGAGAGGGATTATCTAAACAGAAAGAGACGAGAAGTGGGGTGCTGTGTATCCTCTACGTGACAGAACAGATTGTTTAGAAGCAAAGGAAGGAGAAAAGGGAGGCGAGGGAGGAAGAGGCGTGCTCTGTGAGTTTAGAGGAGGAAAGAGGCCTGCAAAAGAGGGATAGAGTTTAGTGACGGTAAAAAGGCCTTTACTGTGTTAAAGTACACTGGTTGTTGAGAGAGAAAGAGAAAGAGAGAGGGGAGGGAGGTGACACGAGGACAACGTCCGCGTGGGAGGGAGGCGAATTGCTCTGACCTTAAACAGTGCGTCGCTGGACACTGTATAATATGTTTTGGGTGTCATCTCCAATGAAACGCCTTGATATTTCTAGATGGAATAAGTGGGGGGGGGGGTTAAATTAACATAGGTCAGAGGTAGAAATTGACAGCATTCATACACTTATCCTTATCTATCATTAACGTTAACTGACAGGGCTCACAGTCGTGTTCGTTAGGCACCAAAGGGAAGAAAACCTACTGAAACAGGGAGGGACTACCGGGACTTGTCCAAAGAGAAAGCAGACATTTTTGTTTTCTGTCAACCTTTCGTGCCCTAATGAACACAACCCAGGCTACACAGCAACACTAACAATGAAAACATCACAAGAACTACAACACACACACAGCTCATCACATTAACAACCACAAAGCATTACATTGTCTGTATTTGGGCGACTAGGGCCTAGTTATGAGGAGACCAGGGGCTTAACTGGCTGCACTTACCTGGCCGAGCTGCTCAGAGTGCTGGTGCAGCTCCTCCAGGATGGGCAGGGTCTGCTCCTGGGTGCAGTGCTCCAGGATCCTCTGAATCACCCTGCAGCCGTAAGGGTGGGTGGACAGCACAAACACCTGCAGGGAAGAGACAGACAGCACACCTCAACAAAATGGGTGGCAGGATCTCTCGGATCTAGATAAGTGGAAAATAAAGTAACGCTTCAGATAAATGGAATTAAGCAGAACATTGATTAAAGCGTAGAGTATGTTGTCATTAACTGGCACTCGATGTCGATATGTGAAAATTGGTTAAATTAAAAAAATAATAATAACACTTGAAAAGGGCCAAATGGGCCAGACCATACATTGAATCCTAAGGAGAAAACATTTCTACTGTGTGTCTGGGTCATTTTCAATGGATTTAGATTTTTCTGAAACGGGCAGGTACTGCTATTGGAGCTGATCCAAAAATAACTGATTTTAGTTTCCAGTTGTAAAAAGTGTTGCTGCGGAGTGCCCTGCTGAACACGAGCCTAGCTACACCCATAACTAGGGGTGCGTTTGTAAATTCATTCTGGCTATGTACTCCAATTTCAGAGCACTCTCGTCTGAGTGTGCCAGCGCACAGAATTACTAATGAACTTACAAACGCACAACACCCATTGAATATGGCCGTGTCAGTAAACAAAACATAATTCAATTGTTGCCAACAGAATCTCTAATTTTCTGTTACAAACCGTTTTTTCCCCCATTGCGTGCCCTATTGAATGGGCTCTCACCTGGCCCTGGAAGGCGTCGATGATAAACTGCAGGGCCTGGGGCTGGACACACTCGATACACTTCTGCACCACATGGTTCCCGTTCTGATCCTTCACACACTTCAGCACGTGGCCGTCCAGTTCTCGTACAATGTCACTCTGAGGAAGGGGATAGAGGGAGAGGAGTAATCTATCCATTCCTCTCTCACATCCATCTATCCATTTTCAACCCGTCTAGATCATTCCCATAGAAATTGAGTCATTCTATCATTCTGCTTCTACGGTACATAGAGCCATTCTCTTCCTTCTAATGGCTCATTGATAACAATCTAATTTCTACTGTAGTCCTTAATGTCAAGGGCAATTTCAAAGACGCTTAAGGTTTTTCCAAAGTGGACCGAAAAGGTCACAGGATCATAATATACAGGTTTCTATCCATCCACCATGCTTACCGGAGAGTCAACTTATCAGAAGACAGCAACTGATAACCCTAGGGCTACGTCATGGTCAAAAGTAGTGCACTAGAAAAGGGAATAGGATGCCATTTGGGATGCATCCTAGAAGCAATAAAATAAATCTAATGAGAAGTGAAGATCCCACTTACAATTACCTGCTGGTCAGAGGAGATAGACTCCAGGGCCTTCTGGATGACCCGGCAGCCGTACATCTGCAGGGCCAGGGGCAGCACGTGGCCGCGGATACGTGTGGCCAGAGCCAGCTTCTGATCCGCACTGCCAAACTGCAGAGACAAACAATACTTCAATTACGACGCAAAATGACAGCGACTTGAAAGTTTGTTCATTTTGATTGTTTGCATTATATAATGTCCAGTCATTTAAAACAAATGCTCTTTTCCAGATAACCGTACAATAAGTGTATACAAGTAAAGTAGTTAAGATAATACACGATTAATATTGAACCTTAAAATAAGACACAATCTGCAATATCGGCGCTAGTAAAAATCGAATTATCAGACACATACTGGTTGAAAGCACACTAACAGTTGGTATGTTATGATCCAATGATATCACAAGTATCCAGAGTGGCATTGAATCTAACCCGACAACTTTGACCACAGTTCCCACCTCAAAGAACTTCTGGATGACGTAGTTGCCAAACACATCAGTCATCAGCTGGTAGGCTGCTTGCAGGATCTCCCCAAACACCATCTGTCTCTCTGCTGGGGTGGCCCTCTCCAGCTTCTGCTGGATGAACCTGGACACAGAGGGGGGCGGGGGGGTTAAGAGCAACCCGAGCATTATAGTGATAAGTGTTGTTTTTCAACAGCATGATTGGAGGGCATAATATGCAGCAGAGGATATGTGAATGTCTGTGTACCACTGTGTGTGCGTGCGGCGTGAGAAAATACATGTTCATTTTATGTGAGTGAGCTTGTGAACGTGAGAGAGACTTTGTGTGTGTGTGGTGTGAGAAAACTAGTTTATAGTATGTGAGAGAAACTGTGCTTCTATTCGTCACCCACCTGGAGCCGTGCTGGTCCTGGGAGAACTCCACCATGTGGCCGGGCAGGTCACGCAGCTGCAGGTTGGGGAAGCGGTTGTTGCGGAAGTCCTCCAGCAGGCGGCTGCGCCCGCTGGGCATGACGTCTGAGCGGCTGTAGCGGGGACGAGACGGCGGGAACAGCTGGCTGCTGGAGCTGAACAGGCTGGAGGTGCCCCCTGCACTGCGGTACTTGGCCTCCGCGCCGGGCGCCGCCGAGATATAGCGCCCGCTACCGTTCGTCAGGCCGCCTGGAGGTTGGGAATACCAGGAGGGAACAAAGGATGAGGTGGTGTTGCCATAGAAATATAATTTCGACCCTCTTGAATGGGAATTCCCCCTCTGGTCACTATTTCTATGCGTGTCTAGCCATCCACTTAGAGTGGTGTTGAGTAAAGAGAAGTAGACAGACTATATGTGAGAGACAGATTACATGTGGGAGAGAGACATATCTCCATATGGTGCAAAACCATTTCATCTTTTGAAGAGTGACTGAATTACAATGGCAAGGTGGCGACAAAACTTAATTGTGTATCGCTGCATGAAGTTTTCTATCTCTCTGCCCATCTTATGTTCATGTCTATGCTCTCCAACGTATCTTTATTACACCTGGTCTTACCCAGGTGAAGGCTGGAGGAGGAGCCGTGAGAGGAGGGCAGAGAGGGTGGGGGTGTGAGGGGGGAGTGGCCCGGTGTTAGGCCAATGGGACTGGGCGAGGAGTAGCCCAGGCTGTTGTAGAAGGGCTGGCCAATGGGGGTGAGGCTGCTACCACCTCCACGCTTGTACAGGTCAGAGTTGGCCAGCAGGGAGTCCCGGCGAGAGACACTGCTGCTGGTGGAACTCGACACTATGGGAGAGAGAGATGAAGAAATAAGGAGACAGGAGAGAAAAGAGGACAGCAGGGCATCCAAAGAGCGGGGTACAGAATCTTTGGAAAACACAATTAATTGTCAAGAGTGCATGACATCACATCTTATGTATGCTTTTTGCCATATGTACAATGAACCTGAAGGTTCCTTCTCCACTAACCTGAGGAGCCGAAGCCTCCGAGCGCCGAGCCCAGGCCCACGCCCAGCGAGCCGCCGGCACCGCTGAACCCTAGAGACGAGGTGGGTGGTGGAGCCTGGGAGGTGTGGGAGAACAGGGAGCTGCTCTGGGAGCTAGCCGGCACCGACCCGGAGCCGTAGAAGGAGCTGGAGGGTAGGCCCTGGTTCTGCTGCTGCTGGGGCTGCTGCTGGGGTTGGGACATGGAGCGGTACAGGCCGTTGGGCTGGGGGCCTGACATGTTGTTGCCCGAGCCGGACGCTGATGCCGCAGCCGCTATATAGAGAGAGGGGAGAAAGAGGGATGGAAAGGAAAAACCAGGTCAACACGGTTCAGTGTGGTGCCTATTTGGAGAGGACATGGGGTGGGGTGAGCACTATTAAAACTGCTGGATAGCCCTGTCGGTATGAGCAAGTAATTCACGTCATTGTAAGATTGAGATTCGATTATAAAGCCTTGCTCAATTTTCACAAGCAAAGTACAGTAATATACTGTTCACACTATCAACGTGGCACTCATTCCACTAGCTGCTAAGCCGCCTCCAAAAACACAATTTCCCACAAACATTAGGAGAACACTGGGCCAGACAACCAGTGGTACTCACCAGCCTGCGCTGCGGCCTGTGGGTTGATGAGGAGCGGGGTTTGGACCAGGCGGACGGGCCCTCCCAGACCACCGCGGGCCCCAGGGGCCATCACCAGGGTTCCGTTCTGGTCGTAGTAAGCGGCGGGGGCCAGCATCTGGTAACCTGGGTGGGCAGGAGACAGACAAACTGAGGGGAAACACTGTGAAAACCAGCCTGGCGAGTGTGTGTGTGTGTTTAGTCTATGAAGTTGCGTGTTGTCTACGAAAGGGCTGAAGACGTGGTATCTTACTGCACCAGAATCAGAAGGAAAGGCAGTTTGAAAGAGTATGTACACAAACGTAATCCAGAGGGAATACGAGACAAGCTTTCATATCAAATTACCCCCCCACTAAAACACTACACAGACCTGTTAAGCCTATTAGAAGGGGCTAAAGGGAAACCTCAACATGCCTTGGAAGGCTTCAAGAGTGGCATAGATGCACGTAATGCTGAGAGCCAGTATAATATATTCAAATGCTACTCTTCACCTCTCACCCCTTGGGTAAACTCCAGACCTGTACGCGACTGGCTGTGTAATACTTTTCACACTACCGCGCCGACCCAAACCAAAACGCTGCCTTCTCAGATATTCTCTTTTGACATTGTCCTTTGTTCCTGCAATTATGTGGCTGCTTAACCAGGCCTGCTCAGTACAGCTTGGTTTGGCTCAGTAGTGTTCAAATCAAATTTTATTTGCGCCCGAATACACATACGCCGAATACAACCTTACAGTGAAATGTTTACTTTCAAGCCCTTAACCAACAATGCAATAAAGAAAAATAACAAATAAATAAAGAGCAGCAGTAAAATAACAATAGCGAGGCTTTATACCAGGGGGTACCGGTACAAAGTCAATGTCGAAGTCATTTGTACATGTAGGTAAAAACCCTTGTGTGCTCAACTAACACTACTCCGTCACTGACCTGGCATACCAGCGTAGGCGAGGGCAGGGTTGGCGGCAGCAGCTGCTGCCAGGGACTCCTGCTGGCTCTGCTGGCCCTGACCAGGGGTGAGAGGGCGCTGGTTGTTCCCGGGTCGCATCACCTGGAGAGAGAGAAGATCAAGGGGTTACACCACAACTGCACTTAGAATGACTTGAGTCATCTGAGAGAGGGAAAATGTACAAGATAAATCATGGTCACTTCCAATACACCTTCGGCTATAACGCTTAACTCTTAACAGCAGCTAACTAGAGAATGAATTTAATTAGCGAAATGCCTACCTGTTGCTGTCCTGGCCCCGGTCCCTGATTGGATCCCTGCTGGTTAGCATTGTGACTGGCAGCCTGTTGCTGGAAGAGGTTGGCAGGGTACACGCCCCAAGGAACACCATAGTACTGGGGAGGAACCACTGTAGGCCCTAAGGGAAGGGAGTCCTCAGTTACTACTACCAAACCTGTGGTATGAACTGGAAATTCAATTTTATACAGAAGATGATACACTCATGTAGCAATAAAGCGGCTTTTGATGACAGTACCCACTCAGAGTGAAAGAGGTGCTATGTATGAATACAGTTTGTGTGTGTGTGTGCTAACCGGAAAGTGTAGCTGCTGCGGCCAGTCCTGCAGCGGTGTAGGGGTCGGTTCCGGGGGGTCCAGTGTTGATGATGTATGGGTTTGGCACGAACGTGGGAGCAAGGCCGGCTGAAAAAAAACTCCAGTTAGCAGTGTGTCCATATCAAATAACACATCATCCGATATCAAATTGCCGTCAAAAACAAATAAAAATATTTATATATATTTTAAAGAGTACGGCATTCGGTACATTTTTACGTACAAAACATTCAGACGTAATACTACACCAAGTAGATTAATGAATAAATCCACAGTACATTACTGTATATAGTAATCAAAACTACAATCATAATTTAGGGGGTTCTTGTATTGTTGCTGGGCAGCAGCCAGGGTAGAACCTAGAACTTACCAAGATGTTGTTGCTGGGCAGCAGCCAGGGCATACTGTTGCTGCTGGGCCGCAGTGAGCTGCTGGACAGTCAGATGGTTGGACCTCTGGAACAACTGGACAACAAACGGAACAAGTTAGACACATTAATACCCAAGCTTCCACTACTCTCAGGAACAGGGATGCAAACTGGTAAGGACCCAAAAAGGTGACAAACTACTTGCACAGAAACATGCAAAAGTTTGATCAATTCTCTGAATATAGGCAATCTCAATATTCCTAATAAACAAAAAATATTGTCCTGGGGTGGGGGGGGTTGGACTCTTTGGTCTGGGTTTAAAGTTAGAGTGTGTAACTTTTTGGGCGAGTCGACACATAGAAAAGTGAGTTATAGATCTGCCATTCTCATTAAAAGCAAGTCCAAGAAGCACTAGATATGTTCCATGTGCGCCATTTCTATTCTTCCCGTTCTTAAGTTTGAGTCTTTTACTTTGTTATGTACACCAGCTTCAAACATCTGAAAATACAACATTTTTGGTTATTGGAAACATATTTCACAGAGGTTTATATGGTACAATGATTCTCTACACTATACATTTATTGTTTTGTAACAAATTGAAATTGGGCAAATTATAATTTAAGCAACCAGGAGAGATTAAGATATTGCCAAATTCCGTTTGGTTTCCAGGTTTTGGATTTCCCTTGTTTTTTTCACGTTCTCCTTTAATTCACCATAGCAGCACCCACCTGTAGCACACGCTCCAGCAGGTATATTTCACTATGGCCTATTTATTGCCTACCTCCCTTATCTTACCTCATTTGCACACACTGCCTTTTCTCTATTGTGTTATCGACTGTGTTTGTTTATTCCATGTGTAACTCTGTGTTGTTGTGTCGCACTGGTTTGCTTCATCTTGGCCAGGCCGCAGTTTTAAATGAGAACTTGTTCTCAACTAGCCTACCTGGTTATATAAAATAAATAAAAATTGCACACCAGGAAGAGAGCTGTGTTTGGCTAGCAGTGTTTCTGCAGCGGTTCTTGTAGCGGTGTTTGCAAATCGATTGACACAAATCCTTATGATATCATTCTGTAAGGTAGACCTACTTTGCAGTCAACATTTAATTGGAAAGTTTTTTTGGGAAAGCCACTAGATTATGCAGACATTAAAGTCATGCTAACTGACTACACAACAGAGAGGTGCACAGAAACAGGCAGTACTTCTTCAGAAAGTTGCAGGAAATAAGAATCACTGATGCATTGTTTGTCGGGTTCACCTAGGGGTCATGAAAAGGGTTGCACCAAAATGTTTGATGTATTAGAATAATTTATTATGCTTTATTAATAGAAGGGGAGGGGTTATAAGACCCCTCCCTCTTTACATTTATAGGGTCCTTGACTACAGATTAACAATATATAGTTTTAGAATTGTTCCACAGTTGTTTGCTGAGACAGAACTCTGCAGGGGAGATAAGAGACTACTCAGACATTCCACAATAAATCAACTTTGGGGAGGGGACATTTATTGCCTAGCTTTTAGATAAACACTGAAACTCTATGTTTGTATAGCTATGGATGCAGGGTTTTGGTCTCAGGAGTAAAAAAGGTAATGACATAGTGACATCCCTAAGGCGGGACTTCAGTTTAATAAAACAACTTGAGACCTTTTGTTTGATGCAGAACTTACTCAGAAACATATGTGCTATGTTCCTGTTTGTCAACTTCTGTCAGCAATTGCATTAATAAAGGTTTTTTAATGATTTAATTAACTTCTCTAGGGTAGGGGACAGTATTTTGACATCCGGATGAAAGGCGTGCCCGTAGTAAACTGCCTGCTACTCAGGCTCAGAAGGTAGGATATGCATATTATTAGTAGATTTAGATAGAAAACACTCTGAAGTTTCTAAAACTGTTTGAATGATGTCTGTGAGTATAACAGAACTCATATGGCAGGCAAAAACCTGAGAAAAATCCAACCAGGAAGTGTGGAAATCTGAGGTTTGTAGTTTCAAGTGATTGCCTATACAGTATACTGTGACTTAGGGTTCATTTTGCACTTCCTAATGCTTCCACTAGATGTCAACAGTCTTTAGAATGTTGTGTCATGCTTCTACTGTGAATAGGGAGAGAATAAGAGCTCCTGGAGTAGGATAACAGAATGACATGAGCTCAGTGGCGCGCACTCACGTGAGAGTTAGCTGTGTTCCTTTTCTTTTTTGAAGACAAAGGAATCGTCCGGTTGGAATATTATGGAAGTTATGATAAAAAAATCCTAAAGATTGATTCTATACATCGTTTGACATGTTTCTACGAACTGTAATACAACTTTGACTATTCGTCTGAACTAACTGCGCGAGCACAGTGGATTTGGATAACTCGACTGAACACGCGAACAAAAAGGAGGTATTTGGACATAAAGGATGGACTTTATCGAAACAAATGAACATTTATTGTGGAACTGAGATACCTGGGAGTGCATTCCGATGATCATCAAAGGTAAGTGAATATTTATAATGTAATTTCTGAGTTTTGTTGACTCCACAAAATGGCGGGTTTGGTTTTGTGACCGAGTGCCGTACTCAGATTATTTCAAAGTGTGCTTTCGCTGTAAAGCTTTTATTTATTTTTATTTTATTTTTATTTTAAATCTGACAGCGGTTGCATTAAGGAGAAGTGTATCTATAATTCTTTGAATAAGAGTTGAATATTTTATCAACGTTTATGATGAGTATTTCTGTAAATTGATCTGCTCATTCACCGGATGTTTTGGGAGGCAAAACATTTCTGAAGATTACACGCCAATGTAAAATGGGGTTTTTGGATATAAATATGAACTTTATCAAAACATACATGTATTGTGTAACATGAAGTCCTATGAGTGCCTTCTGATGAAGATCATCAAAGGTTAGTGATTAATTTTAGCTGTATTTCTGGTTTTTGTGATGCCTCTCCTTGCTTGGAAAATGGCTGTGTGGTTTTTCTTGTCTCGGCGCTGTCCTAACATAATCTAATGTTATGCTTTCGCCGTAAAGCCTTTTTGAAATTGGACAACGTGGTTGGATTAACGAGAAGTGTATCTTTAAAATGGGATATAATAGTTGTATGTTTGAGAAATTTGAATTATGAGATTGTTGTTGTTTTGAATTTGGCGCCCTGCTATTTCACTGGCTGTTGAATAGCGTGTCCCACGGGTGGCTAGCGTCCCACATACCCCAGAGAGGTTAAAGATATTGTCATAATGCTAATTTCACCAATGAACCAATGATTGACAACGACGAAGAAACGAACCCCAACATGTTCATGAATTGTGAGAAACTACTGCAACATAACTTCTTTCCTAATAAGTTCAACACTTAACTTTGTGCTCAGTCAATGACTGATAGGACACAGACCCAAAAAACATTGTTCCTTCAGATCTCCAGGTCTATTGGAGATCAAAACGGCTCATATCACCAAAAAGTGACAGGTTTACATCAATCTACGCACCAGAGAGAAATGTAGTCCCTTGTTACTACTTCCTGGTTCAACCCACCTGCTGCTGGGAGTTGTAGTCAAACAGGCCGACGGGGGTGCCGGAGGAGTCTACCTGGATCTGGTTGCCGGCGTATTCGAACTGGAGTGACTCCACACCCTGCTGCTGCTCCATGTTGCCCATGTTCTGGGCCTCCTGGCTCTGGAAGTCCTCCTGCTGCTGGGGCTTGCTCTGGGGCTGCATGGTCTGGTGCTGGAGGTGGTGTTGGTGCTGCTGATGCTGGTGCTGGACCATCATCTCCAGCCCGGCCTGGCTGGGGCCCATCCTCTCCACCGCCTCAGTGGGGGAGGCCTGGCGACTTCCTGGGTTGGTGCTGGGGCGACAGGAGAAGTACATGTGACGATATGGTCTTTTAGGCTTTGTTCACAACTATCTCCCTGCAAAGTCTCAGACAGACTACCATAAAAATCGGTTGCTCTTTGAAGCAAAAGGATTAAAATGTCTTATCTGCATAATTCAAATAATTAAATTCCATTGGTAAATAAAATTATATATATATATGTCAATGATTATTTCATGGCCCCCATTCATCCCCGAATAACCACAAAAAATGGCCCATACTTGAAGTCTTTGCAGTCTCTGTCCATGCCATTGAGCAGGCCTCTCCCATTGGCCTTGGCCGCGTCACTCTCCTCTCCCACTTTCATTTCTGGGCTCTTGTCCTCTTCAAACGGGGACGTCTGGTCTTGCGCGTTACCTTTCTCCCTCCCGTCCGGGTCAGCGTCCCCACCGCCCTACAAAAGCAAAAATAAATCAAACATTCAGAAGGCTTGTTCCTCCAAACAAACGCAACGCTCCATCGGAGAACAAGAGGCTAGACCCTAAGCAATAAGACAATTTGATGTTGCATTTCTGGAATAACTCTAGACCTGACAATTTTTGTATCACTACTGAAGCCGTTGTAGATCTGTTGGTTGTGAGTGGATTGGCGTAAAGGGCAGAGAGCGAAAGAGACTTTGGCAGAAAGACTTACGTAGCCACCGTTCCTGTAGCGGCCATCCATCTTGTCCCCGGGAGAGGAACTCAGGACGTACTCCACCATGCTCACGCCCAGGCCTCCGCCCTCGGAGCGAGGGGACAGCACGGAGTTGGCGTCGCCGTTCCCATGGAAACCCTGTCCGGGTCGTCGCTGCACCATGATTGGTTGGGACACCGAGTGATCTGCTCATCAGAGGAAAAGAATAGACAGCCAGGAAGGTGAGACATGGAGATTGTGCTGGGTCAATGCAGAGACAACCTTTTTCAAAGGAGAAGAGGAGTTTCAGCAGATTTTTTAAAAAGCTATTTGCATGGTCTTCATGGTACCAGTTCAACTATGTATTAACTGCAGTATTTTAACTCCACACACTAAAATGTTACGCTATGTATTTATGCATAGAAGGAAACTTTGATTTTGGGTTGAATTGGCCATTTTGTTAAAAGCAACATTAATTCTGTGCAAATATAATTTTATAAAATAAGTATTTTAAGCGTAACTAAACGTAATCCCCAAAAGTAATTCATCATGAGAGGGCCATAAACAATAACTAAACTCAGCAACAAAAAAAAGAAACGTGCCTTTTCAGGACCCTGTCTTTCAAAGATAATTCATAAAAATCCAAATAACTTCACAGATCATTGTAAAGGGTTTAAACACTGTTTCCATGTTTGTTCAATGAACCATAAACAATTATTGAACATGCACCTTTGGAACGGTCATTAAGACACTAACAGCTTACAGACGGTAGGCAATCAAGGTCACAGTTATGAAAACTTAGGAAACTAAAGAGGCCTTTCTACTGACTCTGAAAAACACCAAAAGAAAGACGCCCAGGGTCCCTGCTCATCTGCGTGAACGTGCCTTAGGCATGCTGCAAGGAGGTATGAGGACTGCAGATGTGGCCAGGGCAATAAATTGCAAAGTCCATACTGTGAGACGCCTAAGACAGCGCAACAGGGAGACAGGATGGACAGCCGATTGTCCTCGCAGTGGCAGACCACGTGTAACACCTGCACAGGATCGGTACAGCCGAACATCACACCTGCGGGACAGGTACAGGATGGCAACAACAACTGCCTGAGTTACCCCAGGAATGTACAATCCCTCCATCAGTGCTCAGACTGTCCGCAATAGGCTGACAGAGGCTGGACTGAGGGCTCGTAGGGCAGGTCCTCACCAGACATCACTGGCAACAACGTCGCCTATGGGCACAAAGCCACCGTCGCTGGACCAGACAGGCAAAAAGTGCTCTTCGCTGGCCATGGCAGAACACTGCCATTCCTGTCTTGCAGGAAATCACGCACAGAACGAGCAGTATGGCTGGTGGCATTGTCATGCTGGAGGGTAATGTCAGGATGAGCCTGCAGGAAGGGAACCACATGAGGGAGGAGGATGTCTTCCCTGTAACGCACAGCGTTGTCATTGCAGGCAATCTAAACAAGCGCAGTCCGATGATGCTGTGACACACTGCCCCAGACCATGACGGACCCTCCACCTCCAAATCGATCCCGCTCCAGAATACAGGCCTCGGTGTAACGCTCATTCCTTCGACGATAAACGCAAATCCAACAATCACCCCTGGTGAGACAAAGCCACAACTTGTCAAAGAGCACTTTTTGCCAGTCCTGTCTGGTCCAGCGACGGTGGGTTTGTGCGCATAGGCGACGTTGTTGCCGGATCTCATCACGTCTTGTACCTGTTTGGTTGGAGGGTGAGGGCTTGGGTCATTCCCCCCAGAAAGGTCCGGGAACTTGCAGGTGCCTTGGTGGAAGAGTGGGGTAACATCTCACAGCAAGAACTGGCAAATCTGGTGCAGTTCATGAGGAGGAGATGCACTGCAGTACTTAATGCAGCTGGTGGCCTCACCAGATACTGACCTGTTACTTTTGACCCCCCCCCCCCTTTGTTCAGGGACACATTATTCCATTTCTGTTAGTCACGTCTGTGGAACTTGTTCAGTTTATATCTCAGTTGTTGAATCTTATGTTCATACAAATATTTACACATGTTAAGTTTGCTGAAAATAAACGCAGTTGACAGTGAGAGGACATTTCTTTTTTTGCTGAGTTTAGTAATGCTGCATACTTAAAGAAAAGAAAAAGGTTAAAATCTCACCTTTCTGGTAAAAATAGTTAGACATTGCTGAGGTGTAGTCACTTTTGAGGACACAAGCTCAAGTACACAGTAAAAATATGAAATATTTTATAATATGCATTTCCTATCCATAACTATGAATAAAGTTTGAAATGACTAGTATTCTTTTTAAATATAAAATGCAACATGTGAACAGTTGGTCCCGAGTTTCATGACAAAACGCTTATTCTCTCAAATTTTGTGCACATATTTGCTTATGTCCCTGTTAGTGAGCATTTCTCCTTTGCCAAGACAATCCATCCACCCACCTGACAGGTGTGGCATATCAACATATCAAGCTGATTAAACAGCATGATCATTACACAGGTGCACCATGTGCTGTGGAAAATGAAAGGCCACTCTAAAATGTGAAGTTGTCACACAACACAATGCCACAGTCTCTAGCTTTGAGGGAGCGTGCAATTGGCATGCTGATTACAGGAATGTCCACCAGAGCCATTGCCAGATAATGTAATGTTAATTTCTCTACCATAAGCCGTTTTAGAGAATTTGGCAGTACGTCCAACCGGCCTCTCAACCGCAGACCACGTATGACCACGCCAGCCCAGGACCTCCACATCCGGTTTATTCACCTGCAGGATCGTCTGAGACCAGTCCCCCGGACAGCTGATGAAACTATGGGTTTGCACAACTGAAGAATATTAGGGAAGCTCATCTGCATGCTTGTCGTCCTCACCATCTTGCTCACCTTTGATTGCCACAATGGGGAAGTGTGCTCTTCCAGGATGAAACCCGATTTCAACTATACCGGGCAGATGCTTCCTACAGGAATGTCTACCAGAGCTGTTGCCAGAGAATTGAATGTTAATTTCTCTAATATAAGCCACCTCCAACTTAGTTTTAGAGAATTTGGAAGTACATCCAACAGGTCTCATAACCACAGACCACCTGTATGGTGTCGTGTGGGCAAGTGGTTTACTGATGTCAACGCTGTGAACTGAGTGCCCCATGGTGGCGGTGGGACTATGGTATGGGCAGGCATAAACTAAGGACAACGAACACAATTGCATTTTATCGATGACAATTTGAATGCAGAGATACTGTGACGAAATCATGACGCCCATTGTCGTGCCATTCATCCGCCGCCATCACCTCATGTTTCAACATGACAATGCACTGCCCCAAGTTGCAAGGATCTGTAAACAATTCCTGGAAGTTGAAAATGTCCCAGTTCTTCCATGGCCTGCATACTCACCAGACATGTCACCCATTAAGAATGCTTGGGATGCTCTGGATTGACGTGTTCCTACAATATCCAGTAACTTCACACAGCCATTTAAGAGAAGTGGGACAACAATCCACAGCCTGATAAACTCTATGCAAAGGAGTTGTGTCGCACTGCATGAGGCAAATGGTGGTCACACCAGATACTGACCGCTTCTGATCCACGCCCATATATTTTAAGGTATGTGACTAACGGATGCATTGTCTGTATTCCCCAGTCATGTGAAATCCATAGATTAGGGCCTAATGAATTAATTTCAATTGACTGATTTCCTTATATGAACTGTAACTTAGTAAAATCCTTAATTTTTGCATGTTGCGTTTATATTTTGGTTCAGTGTAGAATCATCAAATAATAAAGTGACCAACTATAAGATTTCACCTTCCTTATAACTGTAAACTTCATATTTGTATGTTTAATGTTAGATTTTTTTGCATGTTTTCTAAGGGTCTTTTGATCAAAACGTCGCTGTGCAAGTCTCACAGAGCTGTATCTTGGCTACCTGAACTTGTTAGGAACTAGCCTTTCATCTCATATTAATCTTATCAGTATAAAAAAAAAGCATAGTTTGTTTGTCAATCTATGAATTTTGAGATTAATGGCTATAAATCGATCTCAATGTGCTACAGTGATGAAGCCACGCTCTCCTGCTGTGCTATGATGTAAGGATTGCAGGCATGTGCTTTGCCAGTGGTTGTGGCATAGGGTTCAGCCAGGAGTTGGACAGTCGGAATTTCACATCCTACTTCACACCGGCTCAAATATACTACGGTGTCCATAGGAACCAGCCAATTGGATCTAGTGTCCACAAAAATGTAAGTCGGAACCAGTACCAGAACCATGCAGGTCCCCTAAACAGACATTACATCCAAGAAGTTAAAACTGAAATGTCACTTATTCACATAGATATGCGTGTTATAGATCTGTCATTCTCATTGAAAGCAGGACTAAGAAGCGGTAGATCTGGTCAATGTTCGCCATTTCTATGCTTCCATTCTTAAGTTTTGCTTTTACGTCTTTTTCGCTTACGGTTTTGTACACCAGCTTCAAAAAACATATTTTACAGAAGTTTAGATGGAATAATGATGCTCTACATCAGGAATAATGAACTAGATTCAGCCGCAGCCCAATGTTTTTCTTGAGCAGATGGTCAGAACATAATTACAAATAATATATAGACTGCAAATTGACCAAAAGAAGCACAAACAGATATATTTGACTAAAACAATCTCAACCATGCTTACATTTGTATATGATTATGTCGTATCTCTTTATTATGCATGGGGAATACTTGGGAACAGATTTCTTGATTTAAAAATCACTTGGAGCTGATTTCCTGGTGTTTTTTTACAGTATTTTATGTCCAACAATAAATTCCACACACACTATATATATATATATATCTATATAGAGATTTTTGTTTGTGCTCAGAAAACCTGGGGGGGGGGGGGGGGTAAAACCATCCGGCGACAGTTGGGGAACCCTGCTCTACACTACAGTACACTGTTTTGTCACATAAAAACTGAAATTATGATAACTATTAGAATTTTAGCAGCCAGGAAATGGCAGAGCGATTTCTG
Organism: Salmo trutta; assembly: GCF_901001165.1. Classification (NCBI taxonomy): domain Eukaryota; kingdom Metazoa; phylum Chordata; class Actinopteri; order Salmoniformes; family Salmonidae; genus Salmo; species Salmo trutta. The sequence goes on from NC_042991.1 coordinate 30,034,621, forward strand.
CATAGTGCCTCTAAGAATGTATGCATATGGGGGAGCCAAGGGGTTGATAAAAATAAAATTGGTTGTCAAAAAACCCTGAGGGTAAAACAGACAGACAAACCAGCAGAGGCATAGAAAACCACTCACGAGAAGATCCCCAAGCATTCTCCCTCCATTCCTCTCCAAGGAGCATCCCTTTCCTTCCATCCTTGGACAAGTCATCCGAATCCCACAGTTTTTTTGCTGGCAGGAGCTGTAAAGAGAAGGCAAAATGGCTACTTGGACATTCTCAACATTCTGTGTCACCGTGGGAAACTTCAATGGAAGACGTAGCACAGAATCTATCCTAGTTTTAAAGGGAGGAAACTTGAGATGTGGTGGACCGCAACCTACCTCACCCATGCCCCTGGACTCCAAAGCAAGGGCTTGAAAACCATAGTTCATCTCATCCACAGTTCGAACCTGATAAAAATAATAATTTGGCTTCAGTCAGTTAGAGCATATACACAATTCAACCTGGCAAAAATGGTATCCTCATTCATGTAAGCAAGTTCTGGACATCATATTGAAATTGGAGGAACACAAATTGATGCAAACTCCAGCCACACTTGCGAGGTTGTCCTAAACAAAAAAACATGAGTCTAAATAAATGACCGTGTTCACTAAAAAGTAATAAAAATCCTACTACTGTATGGGTTGTTGAAGCATAGGATGAGTTACAAATCTGAATTCTATCCTTAGATAGAGATCACTGACAGAGACCACCCCTCCCTCTTTACACACACACACACACACACACACACACACACACACACACACACACACACACACACACACACACCTCAAGTCAGTTGTTGTCAACAGGCTGGGTGTTTACTGGGAATGGAGCATACCCTTAAAACTTTCAAGTGCAACTTTGAAAATTAGTTTAACAAGCCATTAGAATGAACCACTAGGATATTTGACAGGCTAATGCTTTCTACAATGGATATTTGTTGAAAGTGATTTCTATGAAACAAAAGCAAGTGTAGCTTTCTAAAGAGTGGGAAATCTTTGGCTGGTGCAATTTATGTCATGCTCTGGACTGAAACGGCAAGGGTCTCTGTTGTTGTAAAGTAGTTTCTAGAAAGTATAAGATCTGCTTCTTTCAAATATTTTACCATTATCAAACAAGTAGTTTGGCTCTGGCAAAATCATTGTACCTGGTCAACGTGGTTGCCGTCTCCAGTGGGCCAACGGTGCTTGCTGGAGGTGCAACCTCCCAGCTGCTCCCCAGGCTGCCTCTGGAAGAAGTAGCCCACTGTGGCATCATCCTGAGAGCGCCCACTTAGTGGAGGCTGTGGGGTGCCTGGGATGGGGTTGGGTCCCTGCAGACGGTGTGGCCCTCCGGGACCCTGACCTGCAACCCCTATGGCGGCCAGGGATCCCCCTCCGTGAACTCTGACGCCCCCGGCTTCAGGAGCACCGTTTGTGTGCAGCATCCCGCCTCGTGTCTCCTGCCAGGCCACGTCATTCATACCTAGGATGCTGCATGGAACGCTCATTCCACGGGGAAACCTTTGGAAGGGGGAAATAATGGTGGGCGGTGTTGCAATCTACTGCAAAGATAGCCTGCAGAGTTCTGTATTACTATCCAAGTCTGTACCCAAACAACTCGAGCTTCTACTTCTAAAAATTCACCTTTCCAGAAACAAGTCTCTCACTGTTGCCACTTGCTATAGACCTCCCTCTGCCCCCAGCTGTGCCCTCGATACCATATGCGAATTGATTGCCCCCCCATCTATCTTCTGAGCTCGTGCTACTAGGTGACCTAACCTGGGACATGCTTAACACCCCGGCCATCCTACAATCTAAGCTTGATGCCCTCAATCTCACACAAATTATCAATGAACCTACCAGGTACAACCCCAAATCCGTAAACACGGGCACCCTCATAGATGTCATCCTAACTAACTGGCCCTCCAAATACACCTCTGCTGTTTTCAATCAAGATCTCAGCGATCACTGCCTCATTGCCTGCATCCGTAATGGGTCTGCGACCAAACGACCACCCCTGATCACTGTCAAACGCTCCCTAAAACACTTCTGCGAGCAGGCCTTTCTAATCGACCTGGCCGGGGTATCCTGGAATGACATTAACCTCATCCCGTCAGTAGATGATGCCTGGCTATTCTTTAAAAGTGCCTTCCTCACCATCTTAAATAAGCATGCCCCACTCAAAAAATGTAGAACTAGGAATAGATATAGTCCTTGGTTCACTCCAGACCTGTCTGCCCTTGACCAGCACAAAAACATCCTGTGGCGTTCTGCATTAGCATCGAATAGCCCCCGTGATATGCAACTTTTCAGGGAAGTTAGGAACAAATATACACAGGCAGTTAGAAAAGCTAAGGCTAGCTTTTTCAAACAGAAATTTGCATCCTGTAGTACTAACTCAAAAAAGTTCTGGGACACTGAAAAGTCCATGGAGAATAAGAGCACTTCCTCCCAGCTGCCCACTGCTCTGAGGCTAGAAAACACTTATCACCGATAAATCCACTATAATTGAGAATTTCAATAAGCATTTCTCTACGGCTGGCCATGCTTTCCACCTGGCTACCCCTACCCCGGTCAACTGCCCGGCACCCTCCACAGCAACCCGCCAAAGCCACCACCATTTCTCCTTCACCCAAATACAGAGAGCCGATGTTCTGAAAGAGCCGCAACATCTGGACCCATACAAATCAGCCGGGCTAGACAATCTGGACCCTCTCTAAAATTATCTGTCAAAATTGTTGCAACCCCTATTACTAGCCTGTTCAACCTCTTTCGTATCGTCTGAGATTCCCAAAGATTGGAAAGCTGCCGCGGTCATTCCCCTCTTCAAAGGGGGTGACAATCTAGACCCAAACTGCTACAGACCTATATCTATTCTACCCTGTCTTTCTAAGGTCTTCGAAAGCCAAGTAAACAAACAGATTACCGACCATTTCGAATCCCACCGTACCTTCTCCGCTATGCAATCTGGTTTCAGAGCTGGTCATGGGTGCACCTCAGCCACACTCAAGGTCCTAAACGACATCATAACCGCCATCGATAAGAGACATTACTGTGCAGCCGTATTCATCGACCTGGCCAAGGCTTTCGACTCTGTCAATCACAACATTCTTATTGGCAGACTCGACAGCCTTGGTTTCTCAAATGATTGCCTCGCCTGGTTGACCAACTACTTCTCTGATAAGAGTTCAGTGTGTCAAATCGGAGGGCCTGTTGTCCGGACCTCTGGCAGTCTATGGGTGTGCCACAGGGTTCAATTCTCGGGTCGACTCTCTTCTCCGTATACATCAATGATGTTGCTCTTGCAACTGGTGATTCTCTGACCAACCTCTACGCAGACAACATCATTCTGTATACTTCTGGCCCCTCTTTGGACACTGTGTTAACTAACCTCCAGACGAGCTTCAATGCCATACAACTCTCCTTCCGTGGCCTCCAACTGCTCTTAAACGCAAGTAAAACTAAATGCATGCTATTCAGTCGATCACTGCCCTCACCTGCTTGCCCGTCCAGTCCAGTTCCGTTCAGCATCCCTACTCTGGACGGCTCTGACTTAGAATACGTGGACAACTACAAATACCTGGGTGTCTGGTTAGACTGTAAACTCTCCTTCTAGACTCACGTTAAGCATCTCCAATCCAAAATTAAATCTAGAATCGGCTTCCTATATCGCAACAAAGCATCCTTCACTCATGCTGCCAAACACACCCTCGTAAAACTGACCATCCTACTGATCCTCGTCTTCGGTGATGTCATCTATAAAATAGCCTCCAACACTCTACTCTACAAACTGGATGCAGTCTATCACAGTGCCATCCGTTTTGTCACCAAAGCCCCATACACTACCCACCATTGCGACCTGTACGCTCTCATTGGTTGGCCCTCACTTCATACTCGTCGCCAAACCCACCGGCTACAGGTTATTTACAAGTCTCTGCTAGGTAAAGCCCCGCCTTATCTCAGCTCACTGGTCACCATAGCAGCACGCGCTCCAGCAGGTATATCTCACTGGTCACCCCCAAAGCCAATTCCTCCTTTGGCCGTCTTTCCTTCCAGTTCTCTGCTGCCAATGACTGGAACGAACTGCAAAAATCTCTGATGCTGGAGACTCGTATCTCCCTCACTAGCTTTAAGCACCAGCTGTGAGAGCAGCTCACAGATCACTGCACCTGTACATAGCCCATCTGTAAACAGCCCATCTATCTACCTCATCCCCATACTGTATTTATTTATTTATCTTGCTCCTTTGCACCCCAGTATCTCTACTTGCACATTCATCTTCTGCACATCTACCATGCCAGTGTTTAATTGCTATATTGTAATTACTTCACCACCATGGCCTATTTATTGCCTTAACTTACCTCATTTGCACTCACTGTATATAGACTTTTTGTTTTCTTTTGTTCTACTGTATTATTGACTGTATGTTTTGTTTAGTCCATGTGTAACTCTGTGTTGTTGTATATGTCGAACTGCTATGCTTTATCTTGGCCAGGTCGCAGTTGCAAATGAGAACTTGTTCTCAACTAGCCTACCTGGTTAAATATAGGTGAAATAAATAAAAACAAATAACAGAACATGTGTGAGTAGCGTTGCTTTACATTGGATATGGATAGCACTTATCAAACATCGTGTATATACATTAGCCTGAGGTTTCTGATATCGAATGTATTTGTATTTATTAGGGATCCTCCATGCATGCTTATTGAACCAACCACACACATATATACACAGTGTTTCTTTGGTCCCTAACAGAGAGAGTTTCCTTGCTTTGTTTCATAAGTTACAATAACATTTGTAAAATGACACACTGAAAGGTCTGTAGAACTTCAGCATAAAGCACTAGCAGCTAGTGTCAATATAAGGTAACATAATATTATCTGGGGACGTTACCTGCCCTTTCTTTGACTTGGCTACCTAGCTTGCTAGTTAACTTATGTAGCTAGCTATTACATTAATAAACTTGAGCTCGTTGCTAGCTAGCTAACATAACCTAATAAATATTCAGTGTCCGAAAGTCCGTGTAATACGCAATTTGGCCTTCTTAGCCAAACTAGGTAAGATCAATCGCTAACATGGCCAAATTTAACTAGCTAGCTATAGACTGTGGAAACCAATCTCTTGATAATAATCAAAACGATGTTAGGTAACGTTAGATGGATAACGTTAACTAGCTCTCCATCTAGCCTAGCTAAATTAGCTAACTTGCTAAATAACTTGTTAGCGTAGCCAATCGAACAATGAATGTCTGCCCACCGAGTGCTCAACTCTTCGGTGTCGGGTGTGTGTTTCGAAATATTACAGGCAGCATGTAGCTAGCTAGTTAACGTACTGTAGTTCGTTGGATTAGTTTGACTAGTTAAAAAAACGTGTCTGAATGATGTTAGTTATCATGCGAAATGTATACATTAGCCAACTAACGTTTGCTGGCAATTTAACATAGAGATAGTTAACGATTTCTCTGTTCAGGACAACGGGCTAATTCACTGGAAAAACAACCGTTCGTGAACTACGTTAGCTAGCTATCATTAGCGGTTAGCTTACCTGACGTTAGTTAGCTAGCTAGCTATACTGACAGAAGCCAAGTTAGCTAGCGTTAACAGTTCACTTGCAAATCCAGCGTTAATGTTGAATTTGTTAAAATGTACTAACTTCACTAGCTAGCCAAATAACTAGATTTGTTGATGCTACCATGGCTAGCTAGGCAGATTAAGGAAGGCCTCTTACCTTTTTCAGTTTGATAATAAAAATAAATAAATACCCCCCAAAAAATTACTAGCTAGCTATTGTAGTTAAATAAGTGCATACAATAAAAGCATAGCTCTCCGTTGTTCACACGCCGCTGATCAGTTGTAATCAAACGTTTTTAACCGAGCGAACCATACAAATGCCGTCTGGTGAGCTGCATTAACAAAACACCATTGCTGCTGGGTAACTACACACTCACTAACAACATGGCCCCCCTCCAAGTTCCAGAGGGGCCTTACCCGCTAAACAAAAGGGGGAAATACTCAACGACCACGGCAATAATCCACGTTTAAAATAGTGAGAATACGTACAACATCGCATTATAGACATTTAGAAGATACTCACGCGCTGTCTTTTCGGTAGAAGAGCGATGTTTGTACAAAATGTCAGGGGTATAAATGTATATTGTTTTGTATCCGTGGAGATCGGTGTTTTAATGATTTGGGATTGAACATGCAATATATAGGAGTTTGACTATATCACGCTAGTGCCCTCCCTGCAGCCTATTATGCATATTGTACGTTAATTAGACCCGCGTATAGTACGTTAATTAAACCCGCTATTTGCAATTATAATACAATATAAAATAATACCCACTCATACATTCTCAATTATTGACATGTGGTAGCATATGCATGATTTATCCGTATCAGTAAAAGTACTCTAGGGAGTCGTTTCAGTAAATGCTGATCAATATTTTTCATGACGGTTAATGAATATGACAATGATTGTTATAATTCTATATGTGTAACTAAAGCCGACGAAGACACACTTTCCTATGCTTCTATCTCTATGTAAATGAGAGAGGGGGGTTATGGGGAGCATAGATCTTCCTGTGCTAAGGCCCTGAACAAGAAAAAACGTGGCCTATGGAATTGTTATCTTGGGAGTTGATGGCCAGTTGAAATATTTTAGTATCAGTATGGTCGAAACCTTTTCTGCCCACTGTACTATAGCCTATTGTAGGCTACAGTTTAGGACAGTCCTGTGTGTTTGACAGAAGGATAAACTACTGGCATATGCCCATGTCAAATGTTTTTTAATAAATTAAATTGAATTATGAAACATTTATTGAAACATTTTTTATGGTGTATGAAATATCCCAAAATCATATTGCCAAATTATAGTTGAGCTCTGATTCTATAGAGCTGGTCCCAGGTCAGTGTCTGGGCGAGACATGATCCTCGTGATTACGACCCTCCTCTACCGACAAAGCAGGTCTGGGATCCAATCACCTCCTTCTTTCGAAATAATGATCTCACCGCCCTACTTCCGATTGGATTGCTATATTAGGAAAGCACCCATGCTCTTTATAAAGGAAACGCTTCAGTGGCTGGACAGGGAGCAAATAGTTGAGAAATATCGAATCCAGCGGAGAAACGCACACGGCTACGTTCAAGGAAGTTTAACCAGGCTCGTACTGCCAGAATCTGACTTCTTAGCTAACTCACAGTTCATACGTCATATTTGTTTAACAGTTAGGATCAAGGGAAAGTATCGGTTAAGAGCAGCAAATGGCAGAGATACGAAAAAAGCTGGTCGTAGTCGGTGACGGCGCGTGTGGAAAGACCTGCTTGCTGATTGTGTTCAGCAAAGACGAGTTTCCTGAGGTCTATGTGCCAACTGTATTTGACAACTATGTGGCCGACATTGAAGTGGACACCAAGCAAGTCCAACTAGCACTGTGGGACACGGCTGGACAAGAGGACTACGATCGCCTTCGCCCGCTGTCCTATCCGGACACTGATGTCATCCTGATGTGCTTTTCCGTGGACAGCCCGGACTCCCTCGAAAACATCCCCGAGAAATGGGTGCCAGAGGTAAAGCACTTTTGTCCCAACGTACCCATTATTTTAGTTGCCAACAAAAGAGACTTGCGCAACGACGAGAATGTTAGGAGCGAGCTGTCCAGAATGAAACAGGAACCAGTGAAAACAGAGGACGGGCGCGCCATGGCCATGCGCATTGGTGCATATGACTATTTGGAGTGTTCTGCTAAAACGAAGGATGGTATTCGGGAGGTGTTCGACACTGCGACACGTGCTTCTTTACAGAAGAGATCAAAACCCTCCAGCGGTTGTCTGAACTGCTGTCTGTTGTTGTGAATGAACTGCTAACGTGAGCAATAATGTATCTTACGTTAATGTACGGCTGCCAACACCACCAAGACCTGTTGTCATTGTGCTTGAAAAGATGCATGACCAAGTCTGTCTTCCATTAGGCTAAAGACTTTATTTTGAGCCGGTAGCCATGAGAAATGTAATAATCCTCAGATTGTGGATCATCTTGATCTATTCACCTGATCCCTTAATTGACTCGAATACATACTCTAATACAAGTAGCCTACAACTGACGATTCTAATTTACTGAATAAATACATTTGTCAAGCATTCCGGATGCTGCCTGAAATGATGCTGTAGGCTTTGAGGATATTGTTCCAAGGAGCCTACTTGAGTGTCGGGTGCCAAGGCATGTTGACATGCAACCAGTTAGTCACGAAACGTGGTGATGCCTTCAACGCCACGTACATTTACATAGACAAAAACCTACACTTCCCTTGTCTGTCACGAATGTTGAATACAATTTATATTTCAACTTAATCTGCCGATTGTGTGGTATTGGCCCTTCAGCTGGTCGACATTTGAGACAAAATATCCATAGGGACTTATTATTAAACCAACTTCAAAACGCAGGTCTGTGTGTGGCAATCAAGATGTTTGCTCATGAACAAAGGCATGTGCACAAGACAGAAGTACATGCACGTGATGTATGCATGATAACCGGTGTTTACATGGATTTGTACATGTGCCAGGTGATAGAAATTTCAACTTCAGTACCAGCACTCTAAAAAGTCTAGATATTTGCCTCAAATTTCAAGCAGCTGAAGGACCAATCACACAGGCAACCGGTAGAATAAATTCAAACTTAATTTATTCAACATTCTAGGTTGTAAGGAACATTTCCATGATTGTTTGTTATGATGCTTTCCTAATGTTTTTAAAAGGCGTGTGTCATTGCATTAACATGACAGGGACACCACTGCAGCACTGTGTAAAGCATGAATGCTATTATTTCACATACTGTATATGGAGGAGTTTCAAAAGATCCCCAAAGTGCAATATTTTGTCTTAGTTTCATGTTTGTCAGTTTCTATTGTTTTATGTTTCTAAATAATAAAGATATGATTAGAATGTGTAAAGCCTACTGCCAATGGAATTATATTTGTATGGCCTGCTGCTGTGGAGGTAAACTGTAAATGCACATGGGAAAACCTAATTATTTGACTTTTTGCATAATTATCTGTCCCACATGGGAAATTTCATAGTGGATCATCATATAAACATTTAACGTAAGTCAGGAATTTAAGGTCACCATTACAGGGACATTAAAATGTGAAAAGGATCTCTCACCCTTGACTTATGGGTCTGGTGTTGTTCAGGGTCACAAAGCAATCCACTTATGTAATGCAGCTATAGCTTATTGATAGCAGCAGTTAACCCACATCCTGCATATTTTCACTCTCTCACAGCCTTGTTTTGGATAAATAGCATCACAATTCAGGACAACACAAACTACCTCTGATGCAGAAAGGGGTTAGGTGGTATGGAAAGCTATTTTAACAGCTATCAAAATAATTAATACAGTAAAATAAATTATATATTGGAAATAGTATTACAGCACAAGGGGATGAAATGAGGACAGAAAACACAAAGGCACTGTTGTAATATGGGGGGACTGGGTGAACAGGAAGACTGGGAGACTGCTTTCCATCACAACCCAACCACACACAATTGACTGGAAGCACTGGTAGGCCTATTAAATGTGATGGTGGTCAGCTTAGTGGTTTAGGACTATAATGACACACAATTCTGTCCCCTTCTATTCTGTCTCCATTATTGGTTTAAATCAGGGAGATAGCAAGTGTGTTTCTATAATTGATTATTTTGCGATGTTTCTATCAAGAGAACTGTCAGGATATTACGGTGCAGTGGAGGAGGGATGAAAAACATTATGCATGAAAAACAGAGGGGGACTTTTGTAGCACACCTCATTTCTTACATGCCCAGCCAGGTTACAGAGGAAGGTGAAAGGAATTCAATTTAAAGCAACAAAAATGAGTTGCACAGTGAATGTTTGAGAAGGCGCTCAGTTAATAACAAGACATCTTGATGTGTCTTTGTCAGTGTCTCAATAAACCCTGTGTTTTATTGATGTTTTTGGTGCTCTACCTTTACAGTACCATGTTAAAATGGCCTTTAAATCAACATACAGGTGATGGGTGGGACCTATTTTCAGCTGTTTAATTCTCAGTAATCAACTTTTTGAGAACTATAAGAAATATTTTTATTCACATCTTTAAAAAGTACAAATATCCACGTGTATAATGTGTGAAATGATACTTGGGGTCAACTAGTCATATGTCCACAGAAAACATTGTTATTACAATTTGGTAACTACGTACAGTACCAGTCAAAAGTTTGGACCCACCTACTCATTCAAGTTATTATTTTTTTTTTTTACTATTTTTTACTATTCTACATTGTAGAATAAAGCAGAAGACATAATTATTTAATGACACATATGGAATCATGTTGTAACCATAAAAGTGCATTCTCTCAACCAGCTTCATGAGGTAGTCACCTGGAAGCATTTTCAATTAACAGGTGTGCCTTGTTAAAAGTTAATTTGTGGAATTTTTTTCCTTCTTAATGCGTTTGAGCTTATCAGTTGTGTTGTGACAAGGTAGGGGTGGTATTCAGAAGATAGCCCTATTTGTCAAAAGACAAAGTCTGTATTATGGCAAACGCTCAAAAAGCAAAGAGAAACGACAGTCCATCATTACTTTAAGTCAGTCAATCTGGAAAATGTCAAGAACTTTGAAAATTTCTACAAGTGCAGTCGCAAAAACTATCAAGCACTATGATGAAACTGGCTCTCATGAGGAGCGCCACAGGAAAGGGAGTCCCAGAGTTACCTCTGCTGCAGAGGAGAAGTTCATTAGAGTTACCAGCCTCAGAAATTGCAGCCCAAATAAATGCTTCACAGAGTTCAAGTAACAGACATCTCAAAATCAACTGTTCAAAGGAGACTGTGTGAATCAGGCCTTCCTGGTCGATTTGCTGCAAAGAAACCACCACTAAAGGACACCAATAAGAAGAAGAGACCTGCTTGGGCCAAGAAACACGAGCAATGAACATTTAGACTGGTGGAAATCTGTCCTTTGGTCTGATGAGTCCAAATTTGAGATTTTTGGTTCCAACCGTCGTGTCTTTGTGAGACGCAGAGTAGGTGAACGGATGATCTCCGCAAGTGTGGTTCCCACCGTGAAGCATGGAGGAGGAGGTGTGATGGTGTCGGGGTGCTTTGCTGGTGACCCTGTCAGTGATTTATTTAGAATTCAAGGCACACTTAACCAGCATGGCTACCACAACATTCTGCAGCGATACGCCATCCCATCTGGTTTGCGCTTAGTGGGACTGTCATTTGTTTTTCAACAGGACAATGACCCAAAACACCTCCAGGCTATGTAAAGGCTATTTGACCAAGAAGGAGAGTTATGGAGTGTTGCATCAGTTGACCTGGCCTCCACGATCACCCGACCTCAACCCAATTGAGATGGTTTGGGATGAGTTGGTCCGCAGTGCAGTTGGTAACTCCTTCAAGACTGTTGGAAAAGCATTCCAGGTGAAGCTGGTTGAGAGAATTCCAAGAGTGTGCAAAGCTTTCATCAAGGCAAAGGGTTGCTACTTTGAAGAATCTAAATCTAAAATATATTTTGATTTGTTTAACAATTTTTTGGTTACTACATTATTCCATATGTGTTATTTCATAGTTTTGACGTCTTCACTATTATTCTACAATGTAGAAAATAGTACAAATAAAGAAAAACCCTTGAATGAGTAGGTGTGTCCAAAATGTTGACTGGTGCTGTATATCCAAGTAGTATTTCATTTTTATAGGAGACAAACACTGGCCAATAAAACTTAAATGATGCTGTGTACATTACTGTGCTTTATGTGGTGGGAGCCTGGGAGGGTCTCCACAGATGACAGCATTGGAACATCCATTGGAGACATTTTACAATTTCCTTTCTTTCCTTTCCCCCTGACCCCCTCCAAGGACAGCAGGGGTCTTTTGTGCAACATAACGATCTTGTTGGAGTTGGTTTTTTGCTTTTTTTTTCTCGGTTGCAATTACTTAAAAGTCACATTCTTTACTATAGAGTTCTGTTGCTGGACCCTTTATTTATGTTCAGGATAGGACACAATGTACCCTCTCGATCTCTTTCATATACCATTTCTTCCTTCCTCCCTTTACCATATATAATCATGTATGATTTAATTCTTCCTGAAGGATAGGCAGAAAACATGCTTTTCATTGTTAAAAGAAGTTTAAAGATAGCTATTGAGTCTGGTTCGAAATGGAGGAAGTCTGCCTTCGGATACTACGATCTTAAATGTTCCAATAATGAGTTTTTTTCCCATGTAAAAGGCAAAGTAGAGGACATTTATTTGGTAGGGACTGTCCAATTTTTTTTAAATCTCAGTCCTAGATAAATTCATCAACAAAAGTAAACAAACTGAAGTATGTAACATTACGCTGCATAATCTCTGCAATAATACATAGATTGGTGCATCTGTGCATTTGCAGGTTGATTTAAACCAAAACCTAAACTCAGCAAAAAAAGAAACGTCCCTTTTTCAGGACCCTGTCTTTCAAAGATAATTTGTAAAAATCCAAATAACTTCACAGATCTTCATTGTAAAGGGTTTAAACACTGTTTCCCATGCTTGTTCAATGAACCATAAACAATTATTGAACATGCAGCTGTGGAACGGTTGTTAAGACACAAACAGCTTACAGACGGTAGGCAATTAAGGTCACAGTTATGAAAACTTAGGACACTAAAGAGGCCTTTCTACTGACTCTGGAAAAACACCAAAAGAAAGATGCCCAGGGTCCCTGCTCATCTGTGTGAACGTGCCTTAGGCATGAGGCAAGGAGGCATGAGGACTGCAGATGTGGCCAGGGCAATAAATTGCAATGTCTGTACTGGGAGATGCCTAAGACAGCACTACAGAGAGACAGGACAGACAGCTGATTGTCCTCGCAGTGGCAGACCACGTGTAACAACACCTGCACAGGATCGGTACATCCGAACATCACACCTGCGGGACAGGTACAGGATGACAACAACAACTGCCCGAGTTACACCAGGAACGCACAATCCCTCCATCAGTGCTCAGACTGTTCGCAATAGGCTGAGAGAGGCTGCACTGAGGGCTTGTAGGCCTGTTGTAAGGCAGGTCCTCACCAGACATCACCGGCAACAACGTTGCCTATGGGCACAAACCCACCGTCGCGCTGGACCAGACAGGACTGGCAAAAAGTGCTCTTCTCTGACGAGTCGCGGTTTTGTCTCACCAGGGGTGATGGTCGGATTCACGTTTATCATCGAAGGAATGAGCGTTACACCGAGGCCTGTACTCTGGAGCGGGATCGATTTGGAAGTGGAGGGCCCGTCATGGTCTGGGGCAGTGTGTCACAGCATCACCAGACTGATTCTTGTTGTCATTGAAGGCAATCTCAACGCTGTGCGTTACAGGGAAGACATCCTCCTCCCTCATGTGGTACCCTTCCTGCAGGCTCATCCTGACATGACCCTCCAGCATGACAATGCCACCAGCCATACAGCGCGTTCTGTGCGTGATTTCCTGCAAGACAGGAATGTCAGTGTTCTGCCATGGCCAGCGAAGAGCCCGGATCTCAATCCCATTGAGCACGTCTGAGACCTGTTGGATCGGAGGGTTAGAGCTAGGGCCATTCCCCCCAGAAATGTCCGGGAACTTGCAGGTGCCTTGGTGGAAGAGTGGGGTAACATCTCACAGTAAGAACTGGCAAATCTGGTGCAGTCCATGAAGAGGAGATGCACTGCAGTACTTAATGCAGCTAGTGGCCACACCAGATACTGACTGCTACTTTGGATTTTGACCCCCCCCCCCCCCCCTTTGTTCAGGGACACATTATTCAATTTCTGTTAGTCACATGTCTGTGGAACTTGTTCAGTTTATGTCTGTTGTTGAATCTTATGTTCATACAAATATTTACATATGTTAAGTTTGCTGAAAATAAACGCAGTTGACAGAGAGAGGATGTTCTGAATAGTACTAAAAATGAAAAGAATGGAACGTTTTAATTGGAAAAGCAATAGAGAAATCAAGGGAACAATTGCCGGCAGCAGGACCATCAATATCTAATCAATGGATCTCCATCCCCCTATGTGCCAACGGGTTTCCCATTTATATGACAAAGAGTAACATCAGACTGTTCTTGTAAATCACAGGGAAGTTGGGATATTAATACCAGTCGTCTTTATGGCTACTACGTATAACAGAGAATTGATCATTATAAACAAAGACCTCTAATGATCTCATAGTCCCTCAATTGAAAGCCTAACATTGAGCTAGCTAGGCCTACACCACAGTACAGCAACTCTCCACTATTTTCATCTACAACAACATAAAGTACACTACACTTGATACTCTGTTTAAACGCTCCAGTGAAGATGTTTAAAATTACAAATGGTTTTAAATTCAGGCCAATGAAATAGTGTGTGTACCAGGAACAGCAGTTCATGAGCTTGCATGCAAGAATTGAACCCATATATCAATTACACAGACAATATTCTACACAACTACACCGATGGATCACAGTGTGCTTCATGATCACAAAGTTGGTTGTCGTAATACATTTTACATTGACATTTTAGTCATTTAGCAGACACTCTTATCCAGAGCAACTTACAGGAGCAATTAGGCTTAAGTGCCTTGCTAAAGGGCACATCGACAGATTTATCACCTAGTCGGCTAGGGGATTAAAAACAGCGACCTTTCGATTAATGGTCCAATGCTCTTAACCGCTAGGCAACCTGCCACCCATAATAATAGTGACGGATGATGATATAGTTTTTGAAGTTCCATTAGGAGGGAGTTGAGGATTTTACCCACTGGCTTTACAGCACTGGGCATACCAGTATTATAACCAAGGACTGTGGAAATTACAATAAAACTTCTCTCCAGAGACACACTAGCAATGAAGTCCTTTTTGTCTGCCATAGTCTATATTTAGACCATAGGATTTCATTCAACTTAAGGGTGGGCATGTTTGTTGGAAGAAAGTTACATCAGAGTGTAAAAGATGGAATGCCATAAGATTGTAAGGTTATTAATTACCTGATGAATACAAATGTGATGATGCAGTGAAATATCTTAATATTGTTCGGTGACGTACTGTGAAGGACAGTATGTTTTGATAGTTAAGAGAGTGTGTTGTAAAAGTTTTTATAAATTCCTTATTGTTCTGGCTTTTGAACAAGTTTGTGTCAGGCTGTATAATCCCTCATATTAAGAAATAATTCAGTTTCTTTCTCATATTTAGTGTATGAATCCTAGGCATTGGAAACACGCAATAGGTTTTTGGCTGCAACAGCATCTTCTTTAGGGCTACTGAAATATTGCACTGTGTAAAAGTAAAACGTTTAAGTAAAATGTATAGTTGTTGTATTTTAGCTAATTATATTTATAAATAGATCAAGTACATTAAATACATAACAGTGTATTATAGTGTATTACCATAGTACATTTCATTTAATTAAAAAGCTTTGTTTCATAAGGTATTTGACCAAAATCAGAGAGACCCACCAAGGACCCAAGACAACATAGGCTTGATCTGTTAATGTTATTGATTGTGGCCGAGCAAGATAGATGCAAGGTTATGAATGGGTGGGGAGTGATATAGAAAAATGAATCTCGTCATTTTCGTCAAATGGTCTTTTATTCATGTTTTTCTTTCAAGTTTTAAAAAAGAACAAGACACATAGGGAGCAAAATGAAACCAGTCAAGTTGGCTGTCTTAACTTGTGAATAATAAACTAAATTAGTAACTTACAAAAAATAAATGGAAATTCATTATAATATGAATAGGCTACATGAGAATAACAGTTATGTTTGCAAGGTGAAAGCCAATGAATTGGGCATATATGTTTTACATGTCAAGCTGAGCAATGAATGGAATAGGAATTTCAATGTCTATCTGTTTGTCACTCACTGTCACAAAAGGCTCAGCATTTCTGGTAATGTCCTGAAGGAACTCAGTGACCTTGGTGTGGATGGCATTAATACTCTGAATCATGGAGTCAATCCAAGACTGGATGTCAGCGTTGAGCTGCTCAATGGACATTTCAGCAAAGAGGTCGCGATATTCTCGGATAATTCTCTTGGCTTCCTCGATCTGCTGTGCAATATCAGACATGGCATGGGTGTCGATGGCTTCGCTGAAGACGTCACTCATCCACATGGTGAGTTTCTCCACATCCTGAGATTTCAGGGAGACAATGAGCTCTTCGATTTTCGTCACGGTTAAGCGCAGGAATGCAGACAGCCTGCTCACAATATCCTCCAGAGGGACATCTCCGACTCTCTTCACAATGATGATCACCTGCTCCTGAATCTTCTCAATGGCAGCCATAAGGTCATCCAGGATTTCTCTCCCGCTGACCAGGTTGCTGGAGCCGGGAAGAGTGAATTTGATGTTTCTGATCTGTTCAAGGAGAGCTGCACCGTGGGAGGCAAAGAATTCTGGAACCTTCTTGATAGCTTCCTCAATCAATTCAGCAAAGAATCTACTCAGTTTCTGGTAGGCCTCAAGACCGGACATCTTTCCCTCAAGTCCAGGCATCTGGAACTGGGTCTCTCTAAGGAACTTGATGGCAGCATCGAGCAAAACCTGAACATTCTTCTGGTACTGCCTGAGGACGAACATGATGCTGTCGGAGAGCTTGTCTGTGATGGGTGTAAGGTCCATAGCTGCAATGTTTTCTGCAGCCCTCTTGTAGATGACCTTGCCCTGATCCGTGATCTGTTCTATGCTACCCTCAAGTTTGTCGGCTATCTTCTGGGGAACAGACAGGATATCCTCCATGTAAACTGCTGACATGATCTCAGGCACCTTCGCCTTCACTACCAGGAGCACCTCAGTGGGAACCTCCATATTCCAGGTGGTCTGAACGTTCAGCTTCTCAGAGTTGATCACAGACATTTTCAGGGCCATGATCTCCACATCAGTGGTGGGTTCAGACTGCATGAGAGAATGAAAACAGAAACAGAAATAGGTGAGTGAAACAGCATTGTAACATGCTCTACATGGCTGTCATGAACACATTGCAAACAGTACTTATCAAGTCATTGAAATGTACACGAGTCTTACCGGGTATCTGCCGTAGAGTCTTCCTTTCACTTGGGCTGGTTTCTTGGCCTGCAGCTGGAGTCCTAGGAGTCCGGCATTTGGAGAAGACACAGAGATGATGAGGCCTTCCTGGGCATTTCCAAAGACCTCCTGGTTGACTTCCAGAGTCCAGAGGGTAGGGACATTGACCTTAGCTGTATTTGTGATGGAGGCATCCATACCGTCGCTATTGAGGCTGATGGTGCTGTCATGGCTGCCCTCAACACACATGGCTTCCAAATTCAGGATAGAGGCCAGTTTCACTCCATTGTTCCTGTTCAAGGTGGCGGTACCATCAATCTTGGCCTTCAGAGCATCAAACTCAGAGGTGGAGGAAGCGTCAAATCGGACAATGATGTCATCCTGATTGAGGACAGCAGCATTTGCCTTCACTGTCAGCACAGCTGTCTTCATGGAGAACTCGTAGGTCAGGTCACCGAAGACAGGGATCATGATGTTGCTCTGCATTTTTGGCAGAGTGATTTTTGGCAGGGTCAGCTTGCTAAGTGCAGATGGAACATGCATAGTAGGCATTGTGATGAGACTGAAGTCAGGCACAGGAATGGTGAAACCAGACACTTCAATATTCAGCACTGGAACTATGTGTGCCGGAACAGTGAGAGTTTTGGGTAGCTCAATGTTGTATTTCTCGTACTCTGCCTTTGCCTGGTCAAATGAGGTAGAGAGAATGGCAACAGCCTTGTCCCTTCCAACGATCATGTTCTTGTTCAGACTTCTGGTGTGCTTGTTGATGGCATTGAAGATTGGCTCCATGTCAATGCCAATGGTGATCATCTCAGGGTTCTTCTTGTATATGAGCTTGGTGTCCATGTCAAAGGTCTGCTGAGGTGTGGTCAAGAGCACACTCAGACCGGTGTCCTCCCACAGAGAGAACTCAGTCCTACCTATGAATTCTACAGCTCTCTTGGGAATGGAGATAGGTTCCCTCAACGCATCAAGGTTCACTTCTCCATTGACCTGGGCGAAGACGTGGATTTCCTGCTCACCATTGTCCATTGTGAAGTAGTGTGAGTATTTGTACTGGTTGAATCGTGCCAGTCCAGTCCAGCTAGCCTGCTGCACTCCAGAGTTGAGGGTAAAGGCAAAGTCATTCTGAAGATCAATCTTTCCAGTCAGCTTGAAGGGAAGAGCAACCTTGGTGTTTTCCTTGTTCTTGGTGTCAAACACAAACTCATAGGGTGTAGCGATGAAGTTGACTGAGTTGGAAATAATTCCCTCAACTTTGCCTACCAGCTCTGTGTTGCAGTAGGCAGTTACCTCAATTTTCAGATCCTGCATCTTAGCCTCTGCTTTCAGCTCAGCAACACTGCTCTTGATAAAGGGAGTTTCGGTCTCAGTGTTGGCGTCAATGATGATGTGACTGAAAATGCTGGCTTCAGCATTCACATTCTGCTTCATTTTCAGGTTGTTGGTGTCGGTTGCCCCAGTGAAGATCAGTTTGACAGTGTTGAGGGTCATTACAATCTGCATGTCGTACTTCTGGGTTCCTTCATCGGAGTAATCCTGGATGGCAGATTTACCGTTTCCCTCATTGGTAAGAGTCAGAGTGACAATGCCACCTTCCAGGAGAGCAACTGCCTTCTGGGTAATTGCAGCCTCGCTGAAGATGTTGAGAAATGGGAGGTTCACATTGTGGTTGTAGGTGGTCTCCAGTGTGGTAGAGACTCCATTCTCCATGTCGAAGAAGGCATTGCTAACCAGCTCGGCGGTGTAGGGCTCAGTAGTGGCCTTGGCATTGGTCTTGGAGGAAGCCTGGACTGATGTGCCGTAGAAGGCAACTGTTCCTTGGTGGTCCACAGAGAACTCCGTGTGCATGATCTTGATGTTCTCAGAGACAGACAGGTGGCTCATCTTGGGCACAGCAATGTCAACTTTGGCATCCAGGGTGTAGGCGAGCAGATCAAAGGTAGAAGTGGCCTGAGATTTGAGGACAGCGTAGAACTCTGGTGTCACTTCGGTAGTTGTGGCATTCCGGAACTCAGCATTGGTGCTCATACTGTAGTCAGGTGAGATGACACTGAACTCTCCGTTGAGTTTTCCGAAACAGGGGACCCTGCTCAGTTCGATGACTTTCTGTTTCAGCTCCTCGGCGAATGTGTCATAATCAAAAGACCTGATCTTCTCGGTCAGTCTATCGAAATAGACACTGATGTTGTCTACCATTTGCTTGAAGTCAAAGGCATTCAGTTCATTTACAAACTCATTCACATGTGCCATGATTTTGTTCAGCACGACTTGGATATCAATAGACTTAAGAGCATTGCTTGCTGACTGAATGTGTTCTCTGAGCTGGTAGGACTTCATGATTTCCACAACCTCATCCATGATGTTCTCAACCATCTTTTCAACCTCGTAATTGGACAGGATCTCTTCAATTTTGGTGTAAACAGCATTCATCTTGCCAGTGATGTCATTTTTCTTGATCCACCTCATAATAGTGTCCCTGATTGACTTCAGGACATTCATGATTTCTTCAGTGGGAATCTTGGCCATCAGTGTAGGAATGTGGATATCAATGCAATTGATGAAGTTCTTCAGGTCCTGAATGAACAGGTTGATGTCGAAGCTCTCAACAACTTGTTTCAGTTCACCCACTTTCCCCTGGATCTTGGCTCTAATTTCGTATTTGGTGTCAATATCCAGCAGCAGGCCTTTGCTGTTTTCCATCGTCATCATCGTGGCAATTTTGACTTGTTCAATGACTGCAGGGAGATGCTCAACAAATGGCAGCTGAATGAAATGGCTGTCAACATTCTTCTCGTACTTCAGGGAACCAGAGATGGCGTATTCCTCGTTTTCACTGGCCTTGTTCAAGATGGTGGTGAAGACTGCTCCTCTCATCTCCATTCCCATCGTTTCAGCATTGTTCACGGCGCTAAGCTCTTGGTTGAATTCATGGTTATTCAGTTTGGATGTCATCTTCATTGAGGCATACTGCTCCTGAGGAGTCAGACGACTGGTGATCTTGTTGTCCAGGTTGGTCTTGACAGAGTCTCCATTTTCCAGCTGGAGGCTGGTGGAGGCCTTGCATTCGTGGGAGTGGGAGAAAGCCAGGGGCTCTGCCTTCAACAGGAACTGGTTGAACAGCTCAATGTTCTGAATTCCAAACATATTCGGAGTTCCGTTGGAGTTGAATAGAGCAGAAATGTCAACCATGAATGGCTCAGCGACCACGTTGACAGTGCTGTCCAAGTTCAGTGCTTGAGAGTTGATGCTAGCCACGCTGTTGAACTTTGTGGACAGACCAGCAACCTCGAGGTCAGCGGTGTGTGTCATCTGAGAGAGTGCATATTTTCCATTGGTGTTGCACTTAGCAGTGGTGGTCATGTCAGCAAAACTGACCTCATAAGTGTGCTTGAAATTGGCCTCTTCGGAAGAGACTCCCTTCAGGCTGCCGGTCAGTTCCATCTTGTAATCCTCTACCTTGAACATAGCCTCGTTGACAAAGTTAATCTCTGTGATCTTGAGGTCGTTTTTCACGTTCACAGCAACACCCAAGCGCTGAATGTCGACAGAGATGTCGTGCTTGTAGGTGTTCTCCTTGTTGAAGAAGTTCTCGGTCTTGGAGCGGAGGGCCAGGGATTTAAGAGTGAGAGTCAGGCTGTGTGTGTTCTCAGTCTCCATCTGATACAGTTCAGCGACCAGCTTGTTGGTGAGGGCCAGGCCGTCTTCATTCACCTTCAGGTTCACTCTGTTCATGGTGTTGGCATCGAAGAGATTGCCCTTGAAAATGCTGTTTAGGTAGACCTCAGAGCTTGCCACTTTCCCCTCCAAGTTGAGGTCGGCGGTGGTCTCCCCAAAGGCCCCCTTGGTGTTGACAGACACATGGGCCCCGGTGGTATCGACTCCACCATTGAAGACATTCTCGAAGGTTATGGGGCTGCTTTGGGCGGTGGTGGTGGCACTTGTTGCTAGACCTTCCTGGTTCATCGTCAGAGCAGCCTTGTGGAAGGCGCGGCTGCCGAAGATGTTGACGGAAGCGTCTGCATTGATCTCCAGGCTGGCGGGGTTCAGGGCTCCAGAGAGCAGGGAGTAGGCACGATTCTCGGTATCATCAGCCTGGTTTTCTACCCTGATGATGGCTTCATCCCTGGAGGCAGTGAAGTCCACTTTGCTGCGGATCATTTTCTCTTCAGCCTTGGTCACAGAGTCGGACTGGATCGTCAGCTGGGCCTCTTTGTAGCTGATGCTGAACTTGGTGGTGTGCTTAATGGGGTCGTTGTTCAGGTTGGTCTTGGACTCAATCAGAAGCTGCTCATTAGCATAGCCGGCCTTGAGCTTGTTGACAATCTCCAGGATTGGGGAGTTCACCCTCAGTGTGGACTCGGCTCTGGCTTCTTTCTTCATGTGTTCGAAAGAGAAAGACTGGGAATAGGTGGTGCTGGCAGTCACGGATCCAAGGGTTACACTACCATCCATGTTAGCATCTCCAATGAGCATGTCAGAGGCCAGAGAGGCCTGTGAAGTGATGTCCAGGGATGTCTGCAGACCCAGAGGGCTGAAGACCTGAATCTTGTGGTTGCCTGTGGCTCTCACTTTGTCTGACATACTGACGGTTTCCATTACCTCAAAGCTGGTGTCAATGAGCTTGTGGCTAAGGGAACCATTCAAAATCGCATTCAGAGAGTCTTCTGGCATGTCAGTGATGAGGGCAGTTCCTGTAATGAGACAAAACAAGGAACATGAAGTCACTATAGTACACACAAGGTAAATCAGTCAAACTGACTCAAGGTAGGTTATATTGTATGATCTAATTTGAAGTCATTATGTAACATGTTTCTTCCTTTCCAAACATGATAAAATGGCAATCTGTAAAACTACTAAACATTTCTGATTTGGAAGTTCAATGAACTTTTGTTAAGGTTATAAAAATCAAAAAGGCAAAAAAAAAGTTAAGAGAAAAGGTTTACCTTCAGATGTGAAAGCGAGGAGTTCAATGGGACTGTCAGCCACCACCTTAAACTTGGCAATGTAGCTGGGGGTCTCCACAGAGTTGTTGCCACCGGAGACCATTCCCTCCCAGTTATAGTAGTTGCTGTTCACCTTAGCAGACACTTCAACCATTCCGAAGAGTGGCACAGTGAGCTTGTAGTCGTTGGGGATGGAGAAGGTGGGGACCTGGACCTCCTTGGAGGCAAGCTCCAAACCGACCTGGGGCACGGACAGATGTGGGGTGGTCAGCATGGCAGGGATCCTCAGCTCCTCAGATGACTTTCCTCCGAATGGCATGGGGATGGTGATGGTGACACGGTCCTTGTTGAACTGGTATTTGAATGTGCTCTCACTGTTGAAGGAATGAAATAATGCAAATAGTTTGTTACTATCAGACTATGATACTGGACACTGACATCACATAGAAAATTACTAGGCTCTATAAAAATGAGACCCAAAAAGAGTTTACTGCTTTCAGATGTACTTACGATTTCAGGAACAGTCTTTCGGGCATTGTGGGCATCGCCAGCTCTGGCATGTTGTCCTTCAGTGTCTCAACCATGGGAACATCCAAGGTGATCTTGTCCATCCAAATGTTGACGGCCTGTTAAAAAACTATTTTGTTATGTGTTGATCTCCCACCATTGGTTTGACTTCTATGAAAGAATAAAACATGGAAAGAATTGAGGAGACTGTACGAAAAGGATTTGGGTGTTGTCTTACCTCAAGAGATTTGGTGAAGATGTGACGCAGTTTCATGTCGGTCTTGACCACC
Source organism: Salmo trutta (assembly GCF_901001165.1). NCBI lineage: Eukaryota > Metazoa > Chordata > Actinopteri > Salmoniformes > Salmonidae > Salmo > Salmo trutta. Next base: position 30,057,395 of record NC_042991.1, read on the forward strand.
TGCTTGTCCAGGATGTCCTCAGAGAGCTGCTTCAGCAATGCTTGGAGGGCTTCGGTATGAGGGATGAGTTTTTGGATTTCAGAGCCCATGTCGGACACCAGCTGAACCTCAACCTTGTTCTCATCTAAAAGGAAAACATGTTGTATTATTAGTACATTCAACTTTGAACCTAATGTCCATTGCATACTAGTAAAATAAACATACCACATAAAGATAGACCTCCTCCCTACACAATGGTGTGTTATGAATTTGTAGAATCAGCGTACCGTATTTGAAGATGACTCCCTGAATGGAGGTGGTCTCGGGGAGCTTGATGTCGCTCCTGAGCTCCAGGGTGAGTTCCTCTGCACTCTTCATAGTGGCAGTGATAGCTGCGTCAGTCTTGAGGGCAGGGACAACCAGCTGGACCTGCAGCATACTGTCGCTCATGGCCTCAAGCCTGGAGGAAAGAAAACCATCAGAATCTCTTAGTGATTCAATTCATTTCCAACATGTGCTGATCTATGAAGACATGCACCAATGAATGTGGCTAAAAGGGAGGGCTTTTGCGTTTACTTACTTGGCGCGGCCAATTAGAGAGAGCTGAGGGATGTTCTTGTTGGTGATGTCGATGGTGATGGACTTTCCATTGGTCTCTGTGAGACCAATCCTGATTCCAGCCTCCACATCATAGTCAGGGATCTGGACGTTGGTGGTCAGGATGTTCCTGTTCCTGTTGTATTTCATGGTGGCAGTGGCCTCAGTGGGTTTAGCACCTAGGGAAACAAGGAGGAAGAGAGTGAGTTGATTTTAACCACTGATTCACACCAAACAGTATGAACCATAGGAAATGTAGTGCTTGGACAGAGATGTTCCTACCCTCCGCTCTCAGTGTCATCCTCACGGTGTCAACCTTCTGGCGTCCCTCCTTTCCCTCGCTGAGGAGGTCATAGGCGAAGGTGGCGGTGTACTCAGAGACCTCGCCAGTGGGCTGGATGTCAAGAGCAAACCTAGAACAGAGAGACTGTTGTTCAGTATGATGCTAGTTTGATCTTCAAACATGGTGCATTAGCAATATCCTTCCATAAACACATCCAGATTCCCTCAAATGTTGTACTTACTTAGTCTCTCCATTGAGAGGGAAATAAGGTGCAGCAGCGTTGTCACCAGCTAAGTTGTAACGGACGGTGGTGCAGTACTTCACTCCAGAGAAGAGAGGGCTGCAGTTCACGACGTTAGTCCTGCCCTCATCCATGGGGGGGATCAGAGTAGCCTGACCAGAGGTAACTGTCAGAATTCTGTTGCTGTTGTTGAAGAAGTGCAAAAGAACAAAAATTAACAAATCATATGAATTTTGATACATTTACTCAATTGAAAATGAGAATTTGTTTTGTTTGTTTTTTATGTACCTGACTATGAAGAGCTGGGTGGAGCCCTGAGGAGCAGGGATACCCAGCTTGATCTGGTTCTGCTCCATGGTGATCTTGGCGTTGACGGCGCTTTCGTGGTACATGTTGGTGTGCATCTCCACAACGGAGCTGGTAAACTCGGGGATGTGGACTCCCATCTGGGTCACAAACTCCACTCCCACAGAGGGCATGAAGGACACTTCCTGCTGTAAAAAGATTGCAGTGAGAGGAACATTACAAAACTCTTATGTATAAATGCCTTCATTATTATAAATGTTTCATATATTATTATTAAAAATGTTTATTACAAATGCTTGAGAATTTTTATAAATTTCTACAAACAATTCGATACAAATGTATTAATAGTATGAAAACTACTGTTACTGAAAACTCAACAAAAAAATGGAATTAGAATCTTGTGAAAGAATGTTGATTGAGTGCAGGAAGATAACAGAGAGTGAGATATTTACCATGTTGCGGTGAAAGCGGAGGCCTCCCTTAGCTCCAGGAGCAAAGGTACCGGACAGAGAGAACTTCAGAGGGAAGCCAGAGGCAGTTGACAGGGAGAACTTGTTGTCCATGAAGATGTAATGGGCGAACACTTCATTGTCAGTGCCTGCCACCATTTTCTGCATGAACTAAACCCAGGAAGAAATGTAATCAATGTTATAACAATAAATACATATAAAATATACCATTCAGCAGATGCTGTTATCCAAAGCGACTTAAAAGTCATACATTCTTGAAAAATGTTATAAACATTAAATTGTTCTTAGCAGGAAAAAACAAGAGGGTTCTTCACACTTGGAGGTACACATATATGTAAACATGTGAATTACCTGCGTGGGCATGTCCTTGAGGAGGATCTCAGCGTACATGGCTGCGTATTGGGCAATGCCCTTCAGCTCGCTGCCCTTGATGTATCCAAGCTCAGTTCCCATGATCCTCAGATAGGCCATGGCTTCAGGGGACTCCTGAGCCTGCAGATCCTTCGCCAGCTTGTTGAAGTTGCGGATAATCTCCCTCATGATGTTCTCTGGGACCTGAAGAAAAGATTTGAGAAGAGTTAACAATGACAATAGTAACACAAACTGAATGCAGTGGAGTAATAACTTTTTTTTTACAAGATGTGTGGTAATCACCTTTGTTTTCTCATTCTTCAATGGGGCAGCGAAGTTCTTCAGAACCTCGTTCACCTGGTCTGGCATCTTGTCTCCAGCCCAGTACATAGCCTTGGATATGGTGTCAGGGAAGAACCCGCTCTTTCCGAAGAGAGCTTCAATGGTTGGCTCAAAGTCTTTTCCCTCCATGCCAATCTATAGACAAAAAAACCCAACGAACAGTCAATTCAATGTAGAGTGGATATAACAAAATCACACTACAAACCTATTATTATGGGTTACTAGACATAAAAACATATTTCTGTTATTACATACCTCCCACATGTCCATGTTATAGCCGAAAGCCTTTAGGGTAGTCTCAAGCATGATCTCCTTGGGCAGTTGGCTGGTGGGATCAAAGATCATGTTTCCTTGCACGCTGGTCTTCATGTTGTTCATGGCAGCATCCATCTTGTAGTTGCGAGACATTGTAGTGTAGTCACCATGAGTGGTTGCCATGGTAGGGTCAGCGAGGACATCAAGGATCTTGTCGCCCAGCCTGGAGATTAGGATTACAGAATATTAAAGATCAGTACTAACACTAGATACTTAACTTTCTTGTATAATATTATGACAGTATGTTTCAGATGATATTTATACATACTTTATAGTCTCGGGGTCATTGGAGTGGATGATGTTGTAGATGTGAGAGGTCACGAAGGCCTTGACCTGCGCATTCTGCTCCTGGACGTCTGGTTTCTGCTCCTGCATCGACGCCTTCAGTATTTTCTTCACCAGCTCCAGGTCACTTGCCTCAGGTGTCCTCATCAGAATCAGGTAGGCTGCCAGTCTCTTCTGCACGGCACCCTTAGCGTATGAGCTCACCCTCTGGAGGTTAGAGCGCACCTGGAAAGGAAAAACCAAATGGCAGCTAATTAGTCAATGTATTCTTGAAAGGAGAATGTGTGCCATAGTATAGCAGTGCATGGCCCTTATTCACAAAGTCTCAGAGTAGGAGTGCTGATATAGGATCCGCTTGTCTATTTAGATCATAATGAAAAACATTATATGGGGACCTGATCCTAGATCAGCTCTCCTACACTCCTTTTTATTCCTTCAAGTTCACTTTGGAGTTTGTATATAGTTTACCTCATCGGTCACAGACATGCGCCTGAAGGCCTGGATGGCAGCGAGCTGGACCTGCAGGGTTGTGGTGGGCTGTCTCATGCACTTCAGCAGGGTGGTCTTCACGGTAGCATCGGCGGCCTCCATGGCTTCTCCTATGTTGCCAATAATCTGGAGTCCATTACAAATAAAGAGAGAGTCAGATAAGCAGTCAAAGAAGTCAAGCTTTCCATGTCATGTGATTAGGTGGGAGAAGAACCTAATTAGTTGAGCAACAGGTGACAACATACCCTCAGGGTCAGGAAGGTCAGCTCCTTTTCTCCAGCACAATCAGCACCCAAAAGGGAGGCAAGGAACTCAGACACAGCAGCGATCTCGGGGGTGACTTTGCCCTCAGCCTGGTAGAGCCTAGTGACACAAAACAAGAGGGTGGCAATGAACATTTGGACCATAATATTTATTAAACTAAATTGAAACCGTCAGTCATTGTCTATCAGTCAATAACCAAGTAGAGTATACATTTTGGACTTACTTTCTGACGACATTGCCTAAAGCAAACATGATGGGCTTGCTCTGTTTGTACTGAGCCATGCTGAGCATGTCTTTGACAAGGAGGCGGGAGGGGTTGGGCAGGAGTCCCAGGGCATAGACGGCGGCGTCGACTTCCATAGCGTCAGGCTCGAAGGTCCTGAGGTGCTGGAGCATGGCGCTGCTACACTCAGGGGTACCGCACTGGGCCAGGGCCTGCCAGGTCAGGGTGTCCGATACGGACACCATCTCAGGGACGGCAGGGCTCATAGTCTCACCCTTCAGTCCCCGGAGCTCAGACACGAGTCTCTGGAAGGTGCTGGCGCGCTGGTGGCCCTGGTTGGTCTCGGACAGGATGCTCAGTTCCCTCAGGGTGGCAAGAGCAGCATCTGCTGTCTGGACGGCAGCTTTGTCCTCAGCAGCCTCCATGGGTAGACCCTTGAGGTTGGCCTCATCTTTAGAGAGTAAGATAGAAGACATTTAGTTTTAAAGGTCATTCTGTAAAGGCCGCCTGGTACAGTACACATTCTGTTTATAATTTGGGTAAAAGATGAATTTTGTCCTGCTTTTCTATTTTTTTAAAGGTTGAATAGTAAAGGGAACAAAAAAATGAAATTCTTACTGTGGTTGAAAACTCTTTCGTTGATCTTGCTAGTCTCGAGGAGAGTCAAAGTCTGTTTGACCAGTGTTGACACTCCATACTCAGTCCTGCATTTAGGAAGAGGATTGAAGAACATGTGACGAATTCTAAACTGGCCAGGATAAAATCTGGGCTAACATCATTGCAGACTCAGTATTCTATTCATAGGATTAAACAGATTTGAAGTTGTCTGGATTTACTGGTGGGAGAAAGGCAGGAAGATGTGCTTCTCAGTGCAGGACCCAGCAGTCATGTGCTTCTTCTGGTTGTCAAACTTGTAGTTGCAAGTCTGGGTGCTGCTGATCAGCTTGGACAGTGGGTATTGCTGTTGACAGGGAAGCACAATTAAACACTTTGTCAGGAACAATAATCATCATGGGTTTATGGTGTAAATCAAGGTTCCCCAACTGACATGATTTTATTTGTCCCCCCCCAAGTAAAAAAAAAAAAAAAAAGAGTTAGTTATATATTTTTTAATTGTTGGACATAAAAGACTAAAAACACCAGCAAATCAGCTCCAAGTGATTTTCATTTGGGAAATCTGTTCCAAAGTATTTACAACAATAATAGAGAGATATATGTGAATGTATACAAATGTAAGCAATGATGACGTTTTAGTCAAATATTTTAATCTGTTTGGTCATCCTGCGGTAAATTTGCAGTCTACAAATGATTTGCAATTATGTTCGGGCCCCGTGACCATCCGCTCAAGAAAAAAATTGGCCCGCGGCTGAATCTATGATATTCTATTAAAATGTAATGCTTAATCGACCAAATGTTTTTTGTAAATGATCGCCATAAAGTTCTCTTTTTGCACGTTTTTCCCCCCTCTTACCATGCCAGAGATGATAGCCAGGGGGCTGGTGTGGTCCCTCTGGGCAATGAAGCTGTCGCATTTGGACAGGTCCCTGGTGACGGTGACGTCAGTGGCGATGTCTTCTTTGGAGTTGACAGCGAAGTTGGTGCCACAGACTCCATGAAGGGTGGCCTGAACGTTGAGAGAGTTTTTGTTAAAGTGAATGACGAACATACATCCATTTCGATTATAAGGTTAACCCAATATACTTCGGTATCTGTGATTCCTTGTCACATGACTGGTACCAAGAAGGATATCTACAAATTATAGATCAAGAATGGTCAACTCAATAAGATAGACCACAGATGGACACACAAAGTTTTGAGATGAAGCTATTAAGGACTTTGACCTGCAGCTTTATCTATGGTGCAGTCATTCTAGGTAGTCATTGTAACAACTTGTTGTTTGGTATTTATCACCCTAGATAGTGGCATCTTATCTGTTTATTATGTCATTTGTATCTTGATACATCACAAACAAAATCAAATTGCCTTGATGACCCAGACCTATATGGACCTGATGACTGTTATGTCACGTCACTGACTAATTGGCTGTGAGCTGGCAGGTGAGGAAATTGCCTTGGTCAGCTCTTACCATGTCCTTGTTCTTCTCTTCCTCCAAAGCAGGCACGATAAGGGCTGAGACAATTCCCCTCTTGATGTTTAAGATGGTGGTGGTCTCATCATCCTCAGGGAAGAGTTTCACACCTGTCTGTCCCTCAACCATGACCTTCAGGGAGTTCCTGGACAAGAAAGGAGTGATCATCTTACTTCGTATACTCTTATTCTGAAATGAAAAGGAATCTCCACACATTCAGGATCAATGCACAATTTTCTATTTATTTACATTGAGCTTTTGGTCATCAAACCTTCATCAGAGTGAACTAAGTATACTCTTGTTCTATCATCAAGGGTTATCAAGCAATAGAAAAGGTCTGTAAATCCCTGTGGGATAAGAGTGACGTGATAACGTACTTCGCCATGGCAGCCTGGAAAGCCTCAGCACCAGCAGCGGGCGCGAACACAGCGGAACCCTCTGTGTCGACGTGGACGACCTCGCTCAGGGAGCACTCTGGGGTGCGCAGGATGAAACTGCATGTTTGGGGCACATCAATTTCAACCTGTGAGAAGAAGGAGAAAAGGAACGGTCAGAGGACTGTCCCTTCAATGTCCCCTTCTGTAAGGGAGGAATGGAAGTTGAGTGAGAGCACGGAAGAGTTGCTGGAAGGCTCTGGGCTCAGCTGTCTGTCACGTACCTTGCAGGTTACTTTAGGGCCATTCTTGAGGTTGGTAGCTCCATTTACGCCATTAAGGGTCTCGGCTTCATACTGGTACAGAAATCTTCTGAAGTTCTTGAACCTCTTTGCCACTAAAAATAAGGGGGCATAAATTACTAACGTTGCAATTACAGTTATTAGCAAAAGGGGAGCAATACGTAGGGACATGTTATGAAAGACATCTAATCTCTTGTGAGATAAGGAGTTCTGGACTCTATCTTTCACATGATAAAATTGATAGTGTTGACTTTTGGCAAGTCAACATGACACTGATCGATGATCTCATTATAGAGTTCAAAGTCACACATTTCAGCTGAGACCAGTGCAAATTGAGTAGACCTAGGTGAAGTAGTGTTCCCTAGAACCGTTGTGAGTACTAGACTACAAGGAGTTGAAACAAAGATTTGCCTATTCCTCTATGGTTTTAACAAGCAGTGATAACTTCTCACAAAATCACTCTCCTTTTTTGTTTGATATCCTGTTTTGGGTTCTGATGACGTCAGAATTAGTGTACGTTAATTATCAGAATTTTACCAGAGAAAAAGCTAAGCGTCCTGTTCATTCACTCTTTTTAAATGTTTGCAAATTAAGTATTGTCTATAGGCTAATTCACAAAAATTCCATATCATAGTTGTATTGACACAACTCGCTTAGTATCTTAGTCTGGAAAAACATGTAGCTATTTTCATTGTAATCCTGGGGTGAAACTAAATAGCTACTGACAGTAGCTAGCTAGCAAAGTCAACCTGATAGTGATTGGTGATATCATCATAAGAGTTCAAAGTCACACATTTCAGCTGACCAGTGCAAGTTCAGTAGGCCTAGGTGAATTTTAGCAATGATCCCTAGAGTTGTTGTGAGTAGGCTACAAGGAGTAAACGTTATAATAAAGATTTTCTTATTCCACTATGGTTTTCGAGTGGAGTCTGGAAGAATACGTATTTTCATTGTAATCGTGAGGTAAAACAAAATCCCCTGAAGCTTGATTCCTAGCTAGCTAGCAATATGGTTGTTTCTCCTCTCTTCTCGTTGACATTTTGCAACTAACTAGTTGAAAACCGATTTTTCCCTAGAGACCATTATCTACTGGAAGAATACCTTCATCTAACATTTAAATAAATAAAAATATAAACTTACAGAGACAAGTTGGAGATTGTCCCTCAGAATTCCCAATATCTTGCTCTGTGAATAATGAAAATAAAAAAGGATTAGGAAAAAAGTTGAAATACCAGTGCACAGAACATGATCCATTACAGCAATTGTCTGTCTGTAAAATGTATTCAGAGTATCTGCATATTTTCATTATATATATAGGCCTATATGTCAATGACAATTAAAAAAAGTGTAAGTAAGCTACCCAGAATTAGTTATATTGTCTCTTGTTAAATGTAGCCCTATTTCAACACAACTGGATGCTTGCAGCACAAAACTACCAAAAGGTTGTGTAGAGAATGAAAATCATGTTTTAAAAATGGACCTCAAAAACAATGTGTAAATTGTACTTACGGGCCAAGGCATAGGTGCCTAGCAGCAGCAGAAGGCAGAGCTTAGTATCCCCCATGATGGGTTGGAAGAAGCTCTGTAAGCCTTCGGGATAGAAGAGGACTCTTCACTCTTTCAGTAAAGTTTGATTCCTCTGCTTTGGCTATCTGCTTTTATAGTTCTCACAACCCTCTTTCAGAGATCCAGTACTGCCAGAGTGCCGCCCTGGTTCCAGAGTTCAGGCAGTCCTTGTGGCAGGGCAAAGGTAGGCCTAACTCATTTCACAAACACTCCCAAGACTTGTCAGTCAGCACTGGACTTGATTGGACTCTCTGATTGTATTAGATTAGCTTTTTTATTATTATAATTTTCATTTTATTTACAAACTAAGGTTTTTCATGCTTTAGAAACAAGTGATTGAAGTAAGGGGTTGTAAAATAAACTTGTGTATTTTTTTAAACATTGTCACTGGTGCTCAAGCACTGTAGCACATTATTTATCATTGTTACATGTGATTTACTCTACACCTGTTCTGATATTTGTGTTGTATCGATTAATGTGGTCAGATGAGATTGGTGGCCTGCAAGTCACTCAGAACATGCCTACTAATATGAATGATCTACTCTACCAACCAAAATAGGTTAGTTGAATGGATAAACGTAATTGAAAAAAATTGTATTTCAGTCATTTGTTTGCTGTATGCTTAATTATACTTCCCTGAAATTCTATCTACAAGACCCTGAATGCTATTTTTCCAACTGAATATCATATGTACACGTTTATAATGGACATAAGTGTAAACAGAGGCCTTTTAATATGTACATTAAGATAAGGCAACAGTAACACAAACACATTTCAGTTGATCAATATAGCGCCCCCCTTGGGCCAATCAAAGGTATTTTGTAAATGCCGGATCTCTATGGCAAGATGCATCATTTACCCAAGTTTCGTTAAAATCAGGCCAGTGGTGTCTGACATATCGTGTGTGACTAACGTATGAATGGACGGAGACGGATCCATAGTCCACCCTTTCACCTCCATAAAGAAATCTATGAACCTCTTTGATCAGGATTCCCAGAAGTGCACTCAGTCAGCGGGATGATATTGGCTAGAGTGAGAAGATAACTTAATCAGGCAGACGAACATAATGTGAAGTTGCATAAGTCCTTAAAAGAGTAACCTCAGGACTGCAGAACACTATTATGTACAGAAAATGTTTTGAGTAAACATTTAAGGCTACATAGATAGCATTCATCATTCTAAAAAGCAGGATAAGAGAAAAAGTAGTCAAAGAAAACTGACTCTCTGTGCTTCAGTGTGCACACGTATATACCTTCAATGGCTAAATCAACTGGGATAGAAATCATTTTAATTAAATCTAAAAATGTAAAGAAATACATAGTAAATCAATGTTTATTAACTTACTTCACAGTTGATTTTATGGAAAATTGAAAACTAGAGGCGATCAAGTTTGTGCTGATACAAAGCTGTTTTATTTACTGGTACTCCTTTAGGCATGAACAATGATTACATGAGTGATTAGGCGATATTAACAATAGGTTTATGCCTACCTTAAGCGTTTAAAATAGACCAGGGAGCTCAGAAAGAGGGACACAGAAGGGACATACTGTTGGTCCCATACAGACGAGGGTTGAACATGGGTTGTAGGCGTCATTTTGAATTGAAATGTTTTATGCCGTTCATTTGTGTTGGCATGAACACTTTGCACAACTGCTGTTGTGGTAACACTTGAAACATGTTCCTCCCCCTCCTAGCACCCCTCCTCCCAAAACAAACCACCAACAACAAATAAACAAACAAACAAAACAACATCAGAACAAACACACAACAACACCACTACCAACACAGTGGTGTAAAGTACTTAAGTAAAAATACTTTAAAGTATTACTTAAGTCGTTTTTTGGGGTATCTGTACTTTACTATTTATATTTTTGACAACTTTTACTTTTACATTTATTTTCTTTAGCAATGTACTTTTTACTTCATACATTTTCCCTGACACCCAAAAGTAATCGTTACATTTTGAATGCATTGTAGGACAGGAAAATGGTCCATTCACACACTTATCAAGAGAACATCCCTGGTCATCCCTACTGCCTCTGATCTGATGGACTCACTGAACATACATGCTTCGTTTGTAAATTATGTCTGAGTGTTGGAGTGTGCCCCTGGCTATACGTACATTTAAAAAACAAGAAAATAGTGCTGTCCATTTTGCTTAATATAAGTGTCACGTCCTGATCCTAGTAAGATGTTATTTTCTATAGTAGAGTAGATCAGGGCGTGACAGGGGTTGTTCTATGTTTTCTATTTCTATGTTTAAGTTCTAGTTTTTCTAATTCTATGTTGGGATTGTTTGGGTTGATCTCTAATTGGAGGCAGCTGATCCTCGTTGCCTCTGATTAGAGATCATATTTAAGTAGGGGTTTTTCTTCCTGGGTTTTGTGGGTAGTTGTTTTCCGTTTTGTCTATGTACCTGACAGAATTGTTGGCTGTCGTTTTTGTTAAATTGTTATCATTAAAAGGAAATATGACCACTTTACACGCTGCGCCTTGGTCCCCTTTATACAACCCGTGTTCCAATAAGGAATTGGAAATATTTTATATTTTAACTTTTGATACTTAAGTATATTTAAAAACAAATACTTTTAGACTTTTACCCAAGTAGTATTTTTCTGGGTGACTTTACTTTTACTCAAGTATGACTTTTGGGTACTTTTTTCACCACTGTATCTACATGCATTTTTACAAGGAAGTAGCATTGGGCTCAATCACTTTCTTAAAACCACAAACTCTGATGACCCCTGGTGGCATTTTCTAAATGACCCATAATATTGTATGCTGCCTGTTATATCTAGCTTAGCTGTAGAAGAACGCACATCTGCACGGTTTCACATTATATAGTGACTTGCGAAAGTATTCACCCCCCTTGGCATTTTTCCTATTTTGTTGCCTTACAACCTGGAATTAAAATAGATTTTTGGGGGGTTTGTGTCATTTGATTTACACAACATGCCTACCACTTTGAAGATGCAAAATATTTTTTCTTGTGAAACAAACAAGAAATAAGACAAAAAAAACAGAACTTGAGCGTGCATACCTATTCACCCCCCCAAAAGTCAATACTTTGTAGAGCCAACTTTTGCAGCAATTACAACTGCAAGTCTCTTGGGGTATGTCTCTATAAGCTTGGCACGTCTAGCCACTGGGATTTTTGCCCATTCTTCAAGGCAAAACTGCTCCAGCTCCTTCAAGTTGGATGGGTTCCGCTGGTGTACAGCAATCTTGAAGTCATACCACAGATTCTCAATTGGATTGAGGTGTGGGCTTTGACTATTCTGACCAGTTTCCCAGTCCCTGCCGATGACAAACATCCCCACAGCATGATGCTGCCACCACCATGCTTCACTGTGGGGATGATGTTCTCGGGGTGATGAGAGGTGTTGGGTTTGTGCCAGACATATTGTTTTCCTTGACGGCCAAAAAGCTCAATTTTAGTCTCATCTGACCAAAGTACCTTCTTCCATATGTTTGGGGAGTCTCCTACATGCCTTTTTGTGAACACCAAACGTGTTTGCTTATTTTTTTCTTTAAGCAATGGCTTTTTTCTGGCCACTCTTCCGTAAAAGCCCAGCTATGTGGAGTGTACGGCTTAAAGTGGTCCTATGGACAGATACTCCAATCTCCGCTGTGGAGCTTTGCAGCTCCTTCAGGGTTATCTTTGGTCTCTTTGTTGCCTCTCTGATTAATAACCTCCTTGCCTGGTCCGTGAGTTTTGGTGGGCGGCCCTCTCTTGGCAGGTTTGTTGTGGTGCCATATTCTTTCCATGTTTTAATAATGGATTTAAATTGTGCTCCGTGCGATGTTCAAAGTTTGGGATATTTTTTTATAACCCAACCCTGATCTGTACTTCTCCACAACTTTGTCCCTGACCTGTTTGTTTGGAGAGCTCCTTGGTCTTCATGGCCGCTTGCTTGGTGGTGCCCCTTGCTTAATGGTGTTGCAGACTCTGGGGCCTTTCAGAACAGGTGTATACATACACTGAGATCATGTGACAGATCATGTGACACTTAGAATGCACACAGGTAGACTTTATTTAACTAATTATGTGACTTCTGAAGGTAATTGGTTGCACCAGATCTTATTTAGGGGCTTCATAGCAAAGGGGGTGTATGTACGCACCACTTTTCGGTTTTTGATGTTTTTGAATATTTTGAAACAAGTTATTTTTTTCATTTCACTTCACCAATTTGGACTATTTTGTGTTTGTCCATTACATGAAATCCAAATAAAAATCAATTTAAATTACAGCTTGTAATACAACAAAATAGGAAAAACGCCAAGGGGGATGAATACTTTTGCAAGGCACTGTATATCACTCTCTCGTTTAATGACACGTGCCACTCATTCTCACAACCCATTTATCCGTAAAGCAGCACACTGTCGTAAACCATAACGTACAGCACGTCGTACCATACATTACACCCCCCCCTTTCCAAAACCAGGGACTGGTACCATATATAAAAATGTCCATAGGGCAAGAACCTAGAGTGATACCTGAAAGAAACATTAACCCCTTAACAGAAGAGGTAAACAATGACTCTCCAAACCAGCCAGTTCAGTCCATTAACCTGGAGGTTGACTAAGACACCTAACGGAGCTAAGTCTAAAAGGCGTGAGTGTGTATCTGAACATGCCAGCATGTGTGACAAAGGCCGTGAGGTCTCTGCTGGCTGGGTGAAAGGGCACCTGAAGATAACCCTGACGCAGGTCGAGCTTCGTGAAGACCCTGGAGCCATGAAATTGTGTGGTCAGCTCCTCAGCTGTAGGCAAGAGTTACTTATCCGGGACAACAGCCTTGTTCACAGCACAGAGATCCACACAGGTCTGTATTCCACCTGACTTTTTGATTGCAATGACCAAGTTTGAGTTGGCCAATTCTGTTGCCATGTGCAGGTAACTTGGTGGATAGCCAACCCACTGTCATCTTTCAGTGTGAACCCATAGCCTGTGAAGCGGTCGAGGCCCAGGAGGTTGGCACCCCATTTTGAAACGTGAATGATGGCAGATGCTTGGGACCTGAAGGGTACCGGCAACGTCTATCTTGGATCTACCATACCCACACAGGGCAGTGGAGGGCTGTTGGAGTGGTAGGTGACTGAAAAACTTGTAAGTGGCAAGGTTGAGCAACGACACCGCAGCGCTAGTATCCAGTAGCAAAGGCAAACCCACCTCGCCCAGCTGGACAGTATATGTCTTGAATGACACATAGTTGGTGGAGGCGGTTTGGATTTCAGTGTGTTCATGTTGAGAGTGAGATGAAACTAAGGGCCTGTTCTGAGTGGGGCTAAAAGCTGGGGCAGGACCACACACTTTTGCGAAGTGATTGTATTTTGAACAGTTGCATATTTTCCCACGGGCTGGGCAGTTTGAAGCCCTTGAATTGTGAGAGCTAGCCCCACAGTTGCCACAGCTATTTCTGTTTGTTTATCTGTGTGCCTGCTGCACGGGCATGCCGGTGTCTGTGTCCATGCAGCTATCTATGTAGGAGTGCGTGCACAGCGCGTGATCGTTGTAGTGCGCATGCTCGGGCTGAAGCTGCTGTGTGAATGGCTGGGGGCCGAGTGTCTCTCAGCATTGTAGAGCATTTCAACGCCGCTTCAAGCTGGAATACTATTTGAATAGCTCCATCAAGTTGTAAATTATTTGATTCCAAAAGCTGTTTCTTCCGCATTGTCTTTTCACATAACGTCCCCTCTATCATCTGACCTCGTCCTGAAGTGTCCAATAGATACCCTCAGATTAGCCACGTAGCTTTGAATGGACTCACCCGGCCATTGATGTTTTTTCTGTAGCCGGTAGCGTCGGGAGGAGCAATCGCTCTTTCCCGGAAAAGTGGTTCAGTAGGAGGCTGACTGCAGCAGAATGTTGGAGCCGATCCAAGCGCTCTGAAAATCCTCTGTCCCTCTGGTTCACCAGGCACGGCGAGGAATAGTGCTGGCGTCGTTGCCAATATTATATCTAGTTTAGCTGTAGAAGAACGCACATCTGCACGGTTTCACATTGTACATCACTCACTCTCTCTCTTAATGACATATGCCACTCAATTCTCACAACCCATTCTTCTGTAAAGCAGCACCGTATCATACATAACACTACCCTCATAAAGTGAATTTCGAATTCAAAACTATAAGTCCCACAAACACATGCACAGTACTTTCAGAAAGGTAAGAACTATGGGATTCTGATATAGGTGTCAGAAACAATGTGACTACTGCCATATGTCCACCAGATGCACATGCGTTTTGCCATGTGTTGTTTTTGCCCGCATTTTCTGTACTTGATGCACATGTGCTTCATAAGGCTGCAGAACGGTTTGCAGCACGGATAAGATCATTTTCGCCCTGTTTAACCAATGCTAATAATTAGAACAAATAAAAGTTATTCTCCTGTCGACCTAATGGTTTCATAAGCTGCCAGAGCTACCAACAGACTAACGTGCACAAGGGCACATTACAACAACTAATCTAGTTTGTTTCTATTCTTCTGTCACTCTATCAACATCAATAAATTGAACTGGTTGTTCCCATATAGAGTACTGATTTTAAATCACTATCTTGCCCTGCATGATGGCATCCTTCTAGCTTCGCCAGCGAGTTGTACTCCCCACAAATGAGACGCTTTTAATACTCAAGACTGAGTGTTAGGGCCTGAGGAAAGTATGGCATTCATTCCGATTAAATATGGAAACTTGAAATGTGTCCTCCCCATATTCAATTATATTTTCGGTTTTATTACCAAAATTAAAACTATACTAAATATATTCGCGTCACCCAATAATTGATAAAAACACACTGTTTTGCAACAAAGGTCTGCAGAAGCCTCAACAGTACTCCGTAGGGTAGCACCATGGTGTGGGTGGAGGACAGCTACTTTCCGTCATCCTCTGGGTACATTGACTTCAATACAAAACCTAGGAGGCTCATGGTTCTCACCCCCTCCCATTGACTTACCCAGTAATTATAGCAACTTCTGGAGGACATCCTCCAACCTATCAGAGGTCTTGTAGCATGAACTGAATATGTCCATTTACATTTGACATTTTAATCATTTAGCAGATGCTTTTATCCAGACCGACTTACAGTAGTGAGTGCATACATTTTCATACTTTTTGTTAATTCTCTGATCCAATCAAAGGATCAGAGAATGAATCTAGTACTGAAAGCATAAGCTACAGCTAGCTAGCACTGCAGTGCATCAAATGTGATGAGTAGTTGACTCAAAGAGAGGGAAAGACAATAGTTGAACAGTTTTTAACAAATGTATTTATTTAAAAAGGAGAAGCAAGGTTAAAAGAGAGAAAGAGACAGCTATGTTTAGTTGTATTTTTTTCACTTTGCTAGCGAATGGAACTAGCTAGCTTAGCATGCTCAAACAGAGAGGGATGCTATGTTAGCTAGCTGGTGTAACGTCTGCTTCCAACTCACACTCTCATACACTTAGAGCCCCTGAATGCAGCTCACTTTCCAGCCCACTTTCCAGCTCACACTCTCACACACATAGATCCCCTGAATGCAGCTCACTCTCCAGATCCCAATCACCCGAATTCTGATCACCTGTTCACACACCTGAATGTCATTATAACACACTATTTAGTTCAGTTCTTTGCACCCCTTCTTTGTGAGGTATTGTTTGTTTTGTGACACACTTCTCTTCGGAGCTCTGTTTTTCCCGTAATTTACTCCTCCCGTGTATGATAGTTTTTGCCTGCCTCACTAACGACGCCTTTTGCCTATTCCCTTCATGTACCTTAGCCTATCGGATTTCCTGTTATTTACCTATTGCCTGATCTCACGGACGACGTTACTAGCCTTTTCCCTGCATGTACTGTTGCCTTTTGGGCCCCCTATGTATGACCTGCCTGCCCCTGGACCCAGCTACCTGCCTCCTCCTGTGGTCCTTTACAATAAACACCTTCTGTGCCCTGTGCTTGAAACCAGCTCTCTGTCTTCCTCGTGTTCATTACAGCTGGCTATGGCTCTCCAACAATAGCTATGTTGACTTGGGCGGTCGGTTTACAGTTCATTAAATATTTGTTTTGATACTCAGTGTTGAAGGTTGTGATAACCTGTCCAAACTGTTTCCGTGCACTGTTCATGCAATGGTTGCACTGGTTGTATTTATAAGAGCCCTTGTGTGTTTTTTTTTCTGCATCCACATTTTGTTACAGTACAGCCTTATTCTAAAATGGATTAAACATTTTTTTTAAATCCTCATTAATCTACACACAATATCCAAAGTGAAAAAAAGTTTTTGACGTTTTGCAAATGTATTAAAAATAAAAAAAAACGTATTTACATAAGTATTCAGACCTTTTGCTATGAGACTCGAAATTGAGCTCAGGTGCATCCTGTTTCTATTGATCATCCTTGAGATGTTTTTAGAAATTGATTGGTGTCCACCTGTGGTAAATTCAATTGATTGGACATGGTTTGGAAAGGCACACATCTGTCTATATAGGGTCTCACAGTTGACATTGCATATCAGAGCAAAAACCAAGCTATGAGGTCAAAGGAATTGTCCGTAGATCTCCCAGACAGGATTGTTTCGAGGCACAGATCTGGGGAAGGGTACCAAAATATTTCTGCCTCATTGAAGGTCCCCAAGAACACAGTGGCCTCCATCATTCTTAAATTGAAGAAGTTTGGAACCACCAAGACTCTTCCTAGAGCTGGCCGCCTGGCCAAACTGAGCAATCAGGGGAAGAGGGCCTAGATCAGGGAGGTGAGCAAGAACCCGATGGTCACTCTGACAGAGCTCCAGAGTTCCTCTGTGGAGATGGGAGAACCTTCCAGAAGGAAAACCATCTGCAACACTCCACCAATCATGCCTTAATGGTAGAGTGGCCAGACGGAAGCCACTCCTCAGTAAAAGGCAAATGACAGCCCGCTTGGAGTTTGCCAAAAGGCACCTAAAAACTCACAGACAATGAGAAACAAGATTATCTGGTCTAATGAAACCAAGAATAAACTCTTTGGCCTGAATGCCAAGCATCACATCTGGAAGAAACCTGGCACCACCCCTACGGTGAATTATGGTGGTGGCAGATTCATGCTGTGGGGATGTTTTTCAGAGGCAGGGACTGGGAGACTAGTCAGGATCGAGGGAAAAATAAACTGAGAAAAGTAGAGAGATCCTTGATGAAAACCTGCTCCAGAGCACGCAGGACCTCAGACTGAGGTGAAGGTTCACCTTCCAACAGGACAAGGACCATCTGTACACAGCCAAGACAACGCAGGAGTGGCTTCAAATCAAATCACATTTTATTGGTCACATACACATGGATAGCAGATGTTTATGCAAGTGTAGCGAAATGCTTATGCTTCTAGTTCTGACCGTGCAGTAATATCTAACAAGTAATCTAACAATTTTACAACAACTACCTTATACACACAAGTGTAAAGGAATGAATAAGAATATGTACATACAAATATATGGATGAGCGATGGCCGAACGGCATAGGCAAGGTGCAGTAGATGGTATAGAGTACAATATATACATATGAGATGAGTAATGTAGGGTATGTAAACATTATGTAAAGTGGCATTGTTTAAAGTGACTAGTGATACATTCATTACATCCCTTTTTTTATTATTAAAGTGGCTAGAGAGTTGAGTCAGTATGTTGGCAGCAGCCGCTCAATGTTTGTGATGGCTGTTTAACAGTCTGATGGTCTTGAGATAGAAGCTGTTTTTCAGTCTCTCGGTCCCAGCTTTGATGCGCCTGTACTGACCTCGCCTTCTGGATGAAAACGGGGTGAACAGGCAGTGGCTCAGGTCGTTATTGTCCTTTATGATCTTTTTGGCCTTCCTGTGACATCGGGTGGTGTTGGTGTCCTGGAGGGCAGGTAGTTTGCCCCCGATGATGCGTTGTGCAGACCTCACTACCCTCTGGAGAGCCTTACGGTTGTGGGCAGAGCAGTTGCCGTACCAGGCGGTGATACAGCCCGACAGGATGCGCTCGATTGTGCATCTGGAAAAGTTTGTGTTTTTGGTGACAAGCCAAATTTCTTCAGCCTCCTGAGGTTGAAGAGGCGCTGTTGCGCCTTCTTCACCACGCTGTCTGTGTGGGTGGACCATTTCAGTTTGTCCGTGATGTGTACGCTTCGGGACAAGTCTCTGAATGTCCTTGAGTGGCCTAGCAATAGCCCGGATTTAAACCCTATCGGTCATCTCTGGAGAGACCTGAAAATAGCTGTGCAGCGACGCTCCCCATCCAACCTGACAGAGCTTGAGAGGATCTGCAGAGAAGAATTGGAGAAACTCCCCAAATACAGGTGTGCCAAGCTTGTAGAGTCATACCCAAGAAGACTTGAGGCTGTAATCACTGCCAAAGGTGCTTCAAGAAAGTACTGAGTAAAGGGTCTGAAAACTTATGTAAATATATTATTTCAGTTTCTAAAAACCTGTTTTTGCTTTGCATTATGGGGTATTGTGTGTAGATTGATGAGGAGAAAAAACAATTTAATCCATTAGAATAAGGCTGTAACGTAACAAAATGTGTAAAAAGTCAAGGGGTCTGAATACTTTCCGAATAGACTGTATGCTGCAATAGTCTATGTGCCATGGGCCGAGGGTCAGTCTGTCCTATCTGGTGTAATTCTCCTGTGTTATCTGGTGTCCTGTGTGATCTTAACAGTGATGTCAGTGATGCTTAAGATGAGGGAGGATGAGAATTGTTTATTGGCATGGCCTTATTTCTATTACAGTTACTCAATGTAACATCGATATGTTTAGGCTACAACATGATAGTCACATTTTCCCTATACCCATCATAATGTTGCTACAAGCTAGTCTATGAATGTAAGTTTATAACTTCAACATTTTAGTAATCAAGGTGACAGACATTGACACATTCAATACAGCCTTGCACACTCTTTCCTGAATCTAGCTGATCTAGGGTGTAATCATTAGTCCAACAGTTGCAAACAAGATTTTCTATTGGACAAATTCAGGTATGTTTATCGCAGTTTTGTTCCGTTTGCTTCTGTTTAATAAGAAACTTTTTTCAATAGAAT
Organism: Salmo trutta; assembly: GCF_901001165.1. Classification (NCBI taxonomy): domain Eukaryota; kingdom Metazoa; phylum Chordata; class Actinopteri; order Salmoniformes; family Salmonidae; genus Salmo; species Salmo trutta. The sequence goes on from NC_042991.1 coordinate 30,076,888, forward strand.
CGGCAGAATGAATACACCCCTGATCACACGCAAACACAGTTCACTTTCATAGCAGCCACATACAGTAGAAACAGCATGATCCCTTTGATCGTTGTATAATTCCTTCTCGCATCTATGCACTCTCCTCCTTTTACCTTTTACCTTTGCTTGTGGACTTCAGTGCACAGTACATCAGCTGTTTGTGACCCAGTGAAAAAACCTTTTCAAGCCAAACCTTCCTATCATAACCGCTAACCGCTTCACACAGCCTATATCGTTGTTACCATATTAACGTCATAGTCAACATAGCTATTAAAAGTAACGAGTTAGTAAATCCGTTACAATCATGCAGACAGTGTACAGTTAGCAGCAAGCAGTTTAGCAGTTACATCAGTGGTCTCTGGTGTCAATAAATTCATAAAACCAAAAGCTTTCCTTGACTTGGATTTCCAGTGTTGGAGAGCTGCAGCAAATGTACATTATCCCAGGGGCGTTGACAGTCACAATGTACTGTAAGTAACCTAATTTGTGTCCCTCTAACTCCCATGACCGACTCTGTCGATCCTACAGCTATTGTATATAGTAATCATGTGCCTATTAACCAGAGTTATACTGTTATAACAGTGTGCCCTAGTAGGAAGTTCACTGTGTGCAGCTCACCCTGCACTCAAACTCAGCTCAAACATAAATAACATTGTCATGTCTACTTCTCATAAGGTTACCAGTAAAGCAATAAAAACAATCAAACATCCCAGAAAAGAGCTAAAAAATAGCCCACATTAACATATGTAGCCTAAGAAACAAGGTTCATGAAATCAATAACTTGCTAGTAACAGATGGCATTCATATACTGACTGTGTCACACCTTGATCTGTTTCACCTGTCTTTGTGATTGTCTCCACCCCCTTCCTGGTGTCGCCCATCTTCCCCATTTATCCCCTGTGTATTTATACCTGTGTTCTCTATTTGTCTGTTGCCAGTTCGTGTTGTTTGTCAAGTCAACCAGCGTTTTTGTATCAGCTCCTGCTTTCCCCCAGTCTCTCTTTTTTCTCGTCCTCCTGGTTTTGACCCTTGCCTGCCCCTGACTCTGAGCCTGCCTGCCTTCCTGTAACTTTGCCCCACCTCTGGATTACTGACCTCTGCCTGACCTGACCCTGAGCCTGCCAGCCGTCCTGTACCTTTGCCCCTGTTGCTGTAATAAACATTGTTACTTCGACATGGTCTGCATCTGGGTCTTACCTTTATCCTGATAGTACGAACTGGCCCTGACTGACCCAGCAGACCCGGGCCAGCTGCGCGACACCATCTCCTCCCAAGGAGCCACCATCGGGAGACACGAGGAACTGCTTCGTGGCCTTATGGAGGGGGTCCAAATGTTGGCTGAACACCATGACCGGGCATTGGACAGTTTGCTGGAGCAATTCCGCGGGTTGTCTGGGAGGCAGCCTACCACGGTGGTAACCTCACAGCCTCTCAGTAACCCAGCTGCTAGCAGTGCCGTCTCATTGCCCACTCCACATTCTCGGGAGCCCCGTTTACACCCCCCCCCCCCCCCCACAGCAGCCTGCCATATGAGAGAGAGGAAAGGAAATTCGACTTCACTCACACGTCCAGGGACTCCATCTTGCCTCAGAGTCATCCCGGAACTTTCCTTCTTCCCTTGCTCGCACCCCTGTTCATGCCATTCTGCTGTGGGGAGGCCAGTCTAAATCCCTCCGGGTCCTCATTGACTCTGGGGCCGATGAGAGTTTTTTGGATGCTACCCTGGCTTCCGAGCTGAACATTCCCACTCAGCCCCTTTCCACTCCTATGGATGTTAGAGCACTGGGCGGGCGCTCTATAGGCCGGGTCACTCATATTACCACTCCCATCAACCTACGGGTGTCAGGGAATCACAGCGAGACTATTCAATTCCTGCTCATCAAGTCTCCTCAGATTCCCGTGGTATTGGGACTCTCCTGGCTCCAGCAACACAATCCCCTCATCAACTGGTCTACTGGTGCCATCATGGCCATGCCCAGTGTCTGAAATCAGCGCAACCTGCCCCGGGACATCTTCCTGGGGGCTCGGGAAGGTGCCCCGGACCTCTCCGCCTATCCCGCGGAGTACCAGGACCTTCGGGAGGTGTTCAACAAGGTCCGGGCCTCTTCGCTTCCGCCGCACCGACCATATGACTGCGGGATTGATCTTCTCCCTAGCACCACTCCGCCCCGGGGACGACTGTACTCGTTGTCAGGACCGGAGACCAAAGCTATGGACACCTACATTGGGGATTCCGTAGCTGCAGGATTTATATGTCCTTCGTCCTCTCCCGCCTACGCAGGGTGCAAGTTCCATCGTTCCACCATCTCCTTTCTGGGGTACATCATCTCCGCTGGGAGTGTCCAGATGGATCCCGGGAAGGTGAGCGGTGGTGGATTGTCCCCAGTCTTCGTCCAGGGTGCAGCTGCAACATTTCCTGGGGTTCGCCAACTTCTATCGCCGCTTTATCTGGGGTTACAGCACCCTGGCTTCCCCCCTGTCAGAACTTACTTCTCCCAAGGTTCCGTTCACGTGGTCCCCTGATGCTGACCGGGCATTCCGGGACCTCAAATACCGCTTCACTGCTCCCTTCCTGGTTCATCCATATGATGAAAATTATGAAAGACAAGCATTGTAATTTTGATTTCTGAAAGGTGAGTGTGGAAGAGGTGAAAAACTGATTGTTGTCTATTCAGGGCCCCACTTGTTTAGCTTTGCCTGTTTTGCATGATATATTGGCATTAATACGTGCCAAATATCAGTTTGCAAGCCCCTTGGGTGCTGCCATAGAGTTGCATTAGAAGTGCCCATCCAAGAAGGCTCAAGGTCATTGGCCACAGATAAATTGATGTCAAATCACATTATATCTACAGTAGCTGTGATTGGACTGATCATGTCAACATAATACTTTCAAAATCAAGTCGACAATCTACTGGCAAATCCTTTTCAATCCTTGTCATATGAAGAGAAATTATGAAGAGAAATTATAGATAAAACGTATCGGTGCTCATTGACCGGGACATTACTGTGCAGCCGTATTCATCGACCTGGCCAAGGCTTTCGACTCTGTCAATCACCACATTCTTATTGGCAGACTCGACAGCCTTGGCTTCTCAAATGATTGCCTCGCCTGGTTTACCAACTACTTCTCTGATAGAGTTCAGTGTGTCTGTAATGCTTTCTTTAGGAGAAGTATCGGAGTCAGGCGCAGGACACAGGAATGAGTGCAAACAAAACGTGTTTACTCAAAACTATAATCAAACTTCTCCCACAGTAATAAAACCTAGTTGGGAGAAACACCTCCAACAACTACAAAACAGGAAACAATCACGGACAAGACAAACAGGAAAGCCAGAGGGTTAAATAATGAACATAATCAGGGAATATGAAACAAGTGTGTATAATTAAGACAAAACCAAACAAACAGGGAAACATAGATCGGTGGCAACTAGTAAGCCGGTGACGTCGACCGCCGAACGCCGCCCGAACAAGGAGAGGGGCCGACTTCGGCGGAAGTCGTGACAGTGTCAAATCGGAAGGCCTGTTGTCCGGACCTCTGGCAGTCTCTATGGGTGTGCCACGAGGTTCAATTCTCAGGCCGACTCTCTTCTCTGTATACATCAATGATGTTGCTCTTGCTGCTGGTGATTCTCTGATCCACCTCTACGCAGACGACACCATTCTGTCTACTTCTGGCCCCTCTTTGGACACTGTGTTAACTAACCTCCAGATGAGCTTCAATGCCATACAACTCTCCTTCCGTGGCCTCCAACTGCTCTTAAATGCAGGTAAAACTAAATGCATGCTATTCAATCGATCACTGCCCGCACCTGCTTGCCCGTCCAGCATCACTACTCTGGACAGCTCTGACTTAAAATACGTGGACAACTACAAATATCTGGGTGTCTGGTTAGACTGTAAACTCTCCTTTAAGACTCACATTAAGCATTTCCAATCCAAAATTAAATCTAGAATCGGCTTCCTATATCGCAACAAAGCATCCTTCACTCATGCTGCCAAACACACCCTCGTAAAACTGACCATCCTACCGACCCATACACTACCCACCATTGCGACCTGTACGCTCTCGTTGGTTGGCCCTCGCTTCATACTTGTCGCCAAACCCACTGGCTACAGGTTATCTACAAGTCTCTGCTAGGTAAAGCCCCGCCTTATCTCAGCTCACTGGTCACCATAGCAGCACCCACTCGTAGCATGCGCTCCAGCAGGTATATCTCACTGGTCACCCCCAAAGCCAATTCCTCCTTTGGCCGTCTTTCCTTCCAGTTCTCTGCTGCCAATGACTGGAACGAACTGCAAAAATCTCTGAAGCTGGAGACTCATATCTCCCTCACTAGCTTTAAGCACCAGCTGTGAGAGCAGCTCACAGATCACTGCACCTGTATATAGCCCATCTGTAATCAGCCCATCTATCTACCTACCTCATCCCCATACTGTAATTATTTATTTATCTTGCTCCTTTGCACCCCAGTATCTCTACTTGCACATTCATCTTCTGCACATCTACCATGCCAGTGTTGAATTGCTATATTGTAATTACTTCACCACCATGGCCTATTTATTGCCTTAACTTACCTCATTTGCACTCACTGTATATAGACTTTTTGTTTTCTTTTGTTCTACTGTATTATTGACTGTATGTTTTGTTTATTCCATGTGTAACTCTGTGTTTGTCACGTCCTGACCAGCAGATGGAGCTGTTGTTATAGTTTTGGGGTCAGGACGTGGCAGTCTTGTATGTGTGTAATTGTTCTGTGTTGGTCTTGTGACTCCTGATCAGGAACAGCTGGGGATCGTTGTTCCTGATTGGGAGTCATATATGTAGGAGTATGTTTGTCACTTGGTTTTGTGGGTAGTTGTTTTTGCACTGCGTTGGTGAGCCTGCAGAACTGTTTAGTGTTGTGGGTATCATTTATTGTTTTGTCAAGTGGATGCTTTACTCTTTTTTTGTTAATTAAAATATGAGTATCCACAGCTCCGCTGCATTTTGGTCTTCCCTGCAACACAAAAAAGGATTTTGTGACAGAACTACCCACCACCAAAGGACCAAGCAGTGGAGAAGAGGACAGAGGCAAGTGAGGGAGGAATGTTGGAAGCAGCGCGCTCGGGAGGTGATGGATTCCTGGTCGCTGGAGGTGTTGACGGAGAGGATTGACTGGACATGGGAGCAGTTGCGTGTCCACTGTGACAACCTGCCTGGGAGGCAGGTAGAACCTGAGAGGCAGCCCCAATAATTTTTTAGGGGGGGCACAAGGGCTATTTGGCGGGGCGAGATTACAGCCCCAGGCCAGCTCCCCGTACCCTTGTAGGGCAGACTGGACAGGTCCCGTGCTTTGGGGTTGGGGCTGTGGTGAGGCCTGGGATTTTCAGGCCGGTAGGCAAGGTACCAGCGCCCCGCATGTGCCAGGGTGAAGTAGGCATCGAGTCGGAAGGGGTGATGCCAACCCTGCGCTCAAGACCGCCAGTGCACCCTTTCGGTCCGGTGTTTCCCGCTAGACGCACTAGCATGGAGGTGCGTGTTCCCAATCTGGTACGCCCAGTACCAGCACCACGCACCAGGCTTCAAGTGCGTAAACCCAGCCTCGCCAGTCAACAGTCACCAGAGCTGCCCGCCAGTCAACAGTCACCAGAGCTGCCTGCCAGTCAACAGTCACCAGAGCTGCCCGCCAGTCAACAGTCACCAGAGCTGCCTGCCAGTCAACAGTCACCAGAGCTGCCCGCCAGTCAACAGTCACCAGAGCTGCCCGCCAGTGAGGAATCGCCAGAGCCGCCCGTCAGTGAGGAATCGCCAGAGCCGCCCGTCAGTGAAGAGTCGCCAGAGCCACCCACTAGTCAGGAGCTGCCAGAGTGGCCAGACTGCCCCGAGCTGCCAGAGTGGCCAGACTGCCCCGAGCTGCCAGAGTGGCCAGACTGCCCCGAGCTGCCAGAGTGGCCAGACTGCCCCGAGCTGCCAGAGTGGCCCTCCTTTCCTCCGGCCCAGCCCGAGTGGCCCTCCTGTCCTCCGGCCCAGCCCGAGTGGCCCTCCTGTCCTCCGGCCCAGCCCGAGTGGCCCTCCTGTCCTCCGGCCCAGCCCGAGTGGCCCTCCTGTCCTCCGGCCTAGCCCGAGTGGCCCTCCTGTCCTCCGGCCCAGCCCGAGTGGCCCGTCTGCCTGGCGCAGCTATCGGCCGAGGGTGGAGCAAGGTCCACGTCCTGCACCTGAGCCACCTCCAGGATAGGTGGGTTGGGGAGGGAGGGTGTAGCACAGTGCCGTCGTTGACGGTAGCCACCCTCCCTTCCCTCCCTTATTGTTTAGGGGTTACTGTTTATGGGTTTTGTTGGGGATTTTGTTTGTTGGTGTTTTTGTTGTTAGGTGCATTCCGGGGTCTGCACTTTGAGGGGGGGGTACTGTCACGTCCTGACCAGCAGATGGAGCTGTTGTAGTAGTTTTGGGGTCAGGACGTGGCAGTCTTGTATGTGTGTGATTGTTCTGTGTTGGTCTTGTGACTCCTGATCAGGAACAGCTGGGGATCGTTGATCCTGATTGGGAGTCATATATGTAGGAGTATGTTTGTCACTTGGTTTTGTAGGTAGTTGTTTTTGCACTGCATTGGTGAGCCTGCAAAACTGTTTAGTGTTGTGGGTATCATTTATTGTTTTGTCAAGTGGATGCTTTACTCTTTTTTTGTTAATTAAAATATGAGTATCCACAGCTCCGCTGCATTTTGGTCTTCCCTGCAACACAACAAAGGATTTTGTGACAGTGTTGTTGTATGTGTCGAATTGCTACGCTTTATCTTGGCCAGTTGCAAATGAGAACTTGTTCTCAACTAGCCTACCTGGTTAAATAAAGGTGAAATAAATAAATAAAATAAATTGGCCATTGGACATAAACATTACAAAACAAGTTGGATATCACAAATTCAACAACAAGTTGTTTGGAAGGAATCAGTGTCTAACTGCAAGCATAGCAAAGCAATCACAAACCTGCTATTCAGTGGAGTGGATGTGTGGTCCAAGTCTGGATTTAAGGGTCTCTTTTCCAAGCTTAAAATTAGTTTTGAAAACTACTTGAAACTCGGAACTGGGAAATCCCAGATTTCAGTGAATTCAAGACAACTGGGAACTCGGGGGAAAAAAACTAGCTCCGACTGGGAAAATTGGTTGGAATTCCTCTTTCTCAACTTGGAATTCGTCCTGATTCGACCTTGTTTTTTCTCTGTTGTTTTCTCTGTTGTCTTGAAAGCACCATTAATTCAGAGAATGCCAGACTTTGATGCCCACGAAGGACCTCCGTGCCACCTTCCTGTTCAAGTGAGCAAAGCACAAAAGGTGAGTCCAAATATGTATTTTATGCTGCTGCATAATATTATATTTTACCTTTATTCAACTAGGCAAGTCAGTTAAGAACAAATTCTTATTTTCAATGAGGGCCTAAGAATATTGGGTTAACTGCCTTGTTCAGGGGCAGAATGACAGATTTTTTTTACCGTGTCAGCTCGGGGATTCGATCTTGCAACCTTTCGGTTACTAGTACAATGCACCCCACTTTCATGCATACTGTAGCCAAGAAAGTAATACTAAGTGTATGTTGTGTAGTAAGCTGTTAGTAGCCCATGTGCCTCACCCTAACAATTTGGTCCCTTTTCCCATCATAATTTAGCCTACCTTTCTGACATGGTGGTGCACATGTAGCCTATAGCCTGTTTTAGATAAATGTCATCATCGAATATTGTAAGAGCTTTCTGTCACGTCCTGGCCAGTATATAAGGTTAATTGTTTTGTAGTTTGGTCAGGGCGTGACAGAGGGTATTTGTTTTATGTGGTTCGGGGTGGTGTGTTTGTGTAAAGGGTGTTTGATTTAGTATGTCCGGGTTTTGGTTTATGTCTAGGTAGTTCTATGTGGAGTCTAGTATGTCTGTTTCTATGTCTGGTGAATTGGTGTTGGGACTCTCAGTTGAAGGCAGGTGTTTTCTATCTGCCTTTGATTGAGAGTCTCATAAATGAGGGTGTGTTTGTGTTTGTGTTTTGTGGGTGATTGTTCTGTGTTCAGCCCTAGGCTTTGCCAGACTGTTAGTTGTTCGTTTGTTCTAGTGGTTTTGTTATTTTGTATTCAGTGGTTTTGTAAGTGAATAAATCTAAATATGAGCATACACGTACCTGCTGCGTATTGGTCTACATTTTCAGACGACGATTTCGTTATATCGTCGGAAGACGAAGACGACAACCGTGACAGAATCACCCACCACCAAAGGACCAAGCAGCAGGAGAACAGCATGGATGGATGGACGTGGGCAGATTTAAGGATGTTCGTGTCCAGGGCTATGGAAGAGTTAAGGGAACCCGAGAGGCAGCCCCAAGAAATTTTTGGGGGGGGGCACAAGGGCTGTGAAGAGGGGCAAGGATGGAGCCCCAGGCCAGCTCCCCGCACTAGCCCTGAGGTACGTGTCTCCAATCTGGTACGCCCAGTACCAGCACCCCGCACCAAGCCCAAGGTGCGTGTCCCCAGCCTCGCCAGTCAACGGTCGTCGGAGCTGCCCGTCAGTCAACAGTCGTCGGAGCTGCCCGTCAGTCAACAGTCGTCGGAGCTGCCCGTCAGTCAACAGTCGTCGGAGCTGCCCGTCAGTCAACAGTCGTCGGAGCTGCCCGTCAGTCAACAGTCGCCGGAGTGGTCAGACTGCGCTGAACTGCCGGAGTGGTCAGACTGCCCTGAACTGCCGGAGTGGCCAGACTGCCCTGAACTGCCGGAGTGGCCAGACTGCCCTGAACTGCCGGAGTGGCCAGACTGCCCTGAACTGCCGGAGTGGCCAGACTGCCCTGAACTGCCGGAGTGGCCAGACTGCCCTGAACTGCCGGAGTGGCCAGACTGCCCTGAACTGCCGGAGTGGCCAGACTGCCCTGAACTGCCGGAGTGGCCAGACTGCCCTGACCTGCCGGAGTGGCCAGACTGCCCTGACCTGCCGGAGTGGCCAGTCTGCCCTGACCTGCCGGAGTGGCCAGTCTGCCCTGACCTGCCGGAGTGGCCAGTCTGCCCTGACCTGCCGGAGTGGCCAGTCTGCCCTGACCTGCCGGAGTGGCCAGTCTGCCCTGACCTGCCGGAGTGGCCAGTCTGCCCTGACCTGCCGGAGTGGCCAGTCTGCCCTGACCTGCCGGAGTGGCCAGTCTGCCCTGACCTGCCGGAGTGGCCAGTCTGCCCTGACCTGCCGGAGTGGCCAGTCTGCCCTGACCTGCCGGAGTGGCCAGTCTGCCCTGACCTGCCGGAGTGGCCAGTCTGCCCTGACCGTCCGGAGTGGCCAGTCTGCCCTGACCGTCCGGAGTGGCCAGTCTGCCCTGACCGTCCGGAGTGGCCAGTCTGCCCTGACCGTCCCGAGTTGCCAGACTGCCCAGACCGCCCCGAGCTGACAGACTGCCCAGACCGCCCCGAGCTGACAGACTGCCCAGACCGCCCCGAGCTGACAGACTGCCCAGACAGCCCCGAACCGCCAGACTGCCCAGACTGCCTGGAACGGCCAGAACCTGAGCCGCCTCCAATATAGGTGGGTTGGGGAGGGGGGGTGTAGCACAGTGCCGTCGTTGACGGCAGCCACCCTCCCTTCCCTCCCTTTAGAAAGGGGGAATTTTTCTTTTGGGTATTGTTTGGGGGTATTTATATTTTTTTTGTATTAAGGTGCTTCTGGGGTAGCACCTTTAAGGGGGGGGTACTGTCACGTCCTGGCCAGTATATAAGGTTAATTGTTTTGTAGTTTGGTCAGGGCGTGACAGAGGGTATTTGTTTTATGTGGTTCGGGGTGGTGTGTTTGTGTAAAGGGTGTTTGATTTAGTATGTCCGGGTTTTGGTTTATGTCTAGGTAGTTCTATGTGGAGTCTAGTATGTCTGTTTCTATGTCTGGTGAATTGGTGTTGGGACTCTCAGTTGAAGGCAGGTGTTTTCTATCTGCCTTTGATTGAGAGTCTCATAAATGAGGGTGTGTTTGTGTTTGTGTTTTGTGGGTGATTGTTCTGTGTTCAGCCCTAGGCTTTGCCAGACTGTTAGTTGTTCGTTTGTTCTAGTGGTTTTGTTATTTTGTATTCAGTGGTTTTGTAAGTGAATAAATCTAAATATGAGCATACACGTACCTGCTGCGTATTGGTCTACATTTTCAGACGACGATTTCGTTATATCGTCGGAAGACGAAGACGACAACCGTGACACTTTCATTGTCTGCTTATATGCGCCCTTTATTTATCCTGCGGTTCTGACTTGGTGTACAGAGAGAATACTGTAAGAACGGCCCATGTTCTGAATTCTGTCGCTGTACATTTCAAAAGTGCTGAACAAATACTTATATTGACCACGTCCTAGCTTGCTCATTAATGTCTTAATCGAAATTATGGATTGCCTTATATCCACTCGTCGTCCCCTTATGCCATAGTTTGTACATCTCAATTGTCAGTAGAAACCACATTTGTTAAAGCATGTCAGCCATATCAGCCAGGTTTTTTATATGAGGCTGAATGAACTGAAAAATTACTGAGGATAATAACGGACGATATGGCAAGTAGGAGTGGCGATATCGTCCCCTATTATCCTCAGTAATTTTCCATCCAAGTTGTCAGACCCAGGTGGCTTGTCATTGTTTGTCGTCAATCTAAGCCAAAAAAGTGTGTACCCCCAGGCCTGCAGGGAAGCAAAAGTAATTTCGCTACTCGCTACCCCAAGAATAGTACAGCCCCCTTTACTGGCTCAAATAACCTACCAATCAGGCTGTAACCAACCCTTAGTAAACTTTTGGAAAAAATTGTGTTTGACCAGATACATTTATTTTTTTACAGTAAACAAATTGACGACAGACTTTCAGCACGCTGATAGGGAAGCTCATTCAACATGCATGGCACTTACACAAATTGCTGATGATCAGCTGAGAGAAATTGATAATAAAAAGATTGTAGGAGCTGTTTTGTTAGACTTCAGTACAGTTTTTGACATTATCGAGCATAGTCTGCTGCTGGAAAAACATATGTTTTATGGCTTTACACCCCCTGCTATATTGTGGATAAAGAGTTACCTGTCCAACAGAACAAAGAGGGTGTTCTTTAATGGAAGTCTCTCAAGCATAATCCAGGGCAGCTGTCTAGGCCCCTTACTTTTTTCAGTATTTACTATTGACATGCCTCTGGCCAGTGTGTATGTATGCGGATGACTCAAGACTTTACACGTCAGCTACAACAGCGAATTAAATTACTGCAACACTTAACAAAGAGCTGCAGTCATTTTCAGAATGGTTATCAATAAATACAGTAAGTAAGTCCTAAATATTTCCAAAACTAAAAGCATTGTATTTAGGACAAGTCATTCACTAATCCCTAAACCTCAAGTAAATATTGTAATGAATAATGTGGAAATTGAGCAAGTTGAGGTGACTAAACTGCTTTGAGTAACCCTTGATTGTAAACTGTAATGGTCAAAACATGTTGATGCAACAGTAGCTAAGATGGAGAGAAGTCTGTCCTTAATAAAGCGTTGCTCTGACTTCTTAACAACACAGGCCCTAATTTTGTGTGGTCAGGTGCCACAAAGAGAGATTTAGGAAAATTAAAATTGGCTTAGAACAGGGCAGCACAGCTGGTCCTTACATGTAAACGGAGAGCTAACATTAATAATATGCATGTCAGCCTCTCATGGCTCAAAGTAGAGGAGAGATTGACTTCATCGCTACTTGTTTTTGTAAGAAGTATTGACATGCTGGTCTTATGGCTTGGGGGTAGAAGCTGTTAACTCTCTAGGGTATGTGGGACGAAATCGTCCTACCTAGTCAACAGCCAGTGGAATCCCGTGGCACGATATTCAAATACCTTAGAAATGCTATTACTTCAATTTCTCAAACATATGACTATTTTACACCATTTTAAAGACAAGACTCTCATTAATCTAACCACACTGTCCGATTTCAAAAAGGCTTTACAACGAAAGCAAAACATTAGATTATGTCAGCAGAGTACCCAGCCAGAAATAATCAGACACCCATTTTTCAAGCTAGCATATAATGTCACATAAACCCAAACCACAGCTAAATGCAGCACTAACCTTTGATGATCTTCATCAGATGACACTCCTAGGACATTATGTAATACAATACATGCATGTTTTGTTCAATCAAGTTCATATTTATATCAAAAACCAGCTTTTTACATTAGCATGTGACATTCAGAACTAGCATATCCACCGCAAACTTCCGGTGAATTTACTAAATTACTCACGATAAACGTTCACAAAAGACATAACAATTATTTTAAGAATTATAGATACAGAACTCCTTTATGCAATCGCTATGTCCGATTTTAAAATAGCTTTTCGGCAAAAGCACATTTTGCAATATTCTGAGTAGATAGCTCGCCATCACGGGCTAGCTATTTTGACACCCACCAAGTTTGGCACTCACCAAACTCAGATTTACTATAAGAAAAACTGGATTACCTTTGCTGTTCTTCGTCAGAATGCACTCCCAGGACTTCTACTTCAATAACAAATGTTGGTTTGGTTCAAAATAATCCATAGTTATGTTCAAATATCCTCTGTTTTGTTTGTGTGTTCAAGACACTATCCGAAGGGTAACGAAGGGTGACGCGCCAGCGCGTATCGTGACAAAAAAATTCGAAATATTCCATTACCGTACTTCGAAGCATGTCAAACGCTGTTTAAAATCAATTTTTATGTGATTTTTCTCGTAAAAAAGCGATAATATTCCGACCGGGAAACCCTGTTTTCGACTAAAAATCTAAAATGGACTCTTCTCATGCACGCGCGCCCCAGTCTCATTGTTCTCTGATCGACCACTTACCAAATGCGCTACTGTTTTTCAGCCATGGCTTGCAAAGTCATCATTCAACGTTCTGCCACCTTCTGAGAGCCTATGGGAGCCGTAGGAAGTGTCACGTTACAGCAGAGATCCTCAGTTTTCAATAAAGAGAGTGTAGAAGGCCAAGAAATGGTCAGAGAGGGCACTTCCTGTAAGGAATCTTCTCAGGTTTTTGCCTGCCATATGAGTTCTGTTATACTCACAGACACCATTCAAACAGTTTTAGAAACTTTAGGGTGTTTTCTATCCAAATCAAACAATTATATGCATATTCTAGTTTCTGGGCAGTAGTAATAACCAGATTAAATTGGGTACGTTTTTTATCCGGCCGTGCAAATACTGCCCCCTACCCTAGAGAGGTTAAGGAGCCTTTTGGACCTAGACTTGGCTCTCCGGTACCACTTGCAGTGCGGTAGCAGAGAGAACAGTCAATGACTTTGGTGACTGGAGTCTTTTACCATTTTTTGGGCCTTCCTCTGACACCGCCTAGTATATAGGTCCTGGATGGCAGGAAGCTTGGCCCAAGTGATGTACTGGCCATACGCACTACCCTCTGTCGGATGCCGAGCAGTTGCCAAAGCAGGCGGTGATGTAACCGGTCAGGATGGTCTCGATGGTGCAGCTGTAGAACTTTTTGAGGATCTGTGGACCTATGCCAAATCTTTTCAGTCTCCTGTACAGTACATATTCTGCTGTTCTATCGCGCGTGATGTCAGAGGGAGAAAAACTGTGTTTGTTGTTTGCAGTAACTTCTTTGTTGTTGTAACATCACAGACAGAAGTGGTAGTTCCACTGATTAAGGATTCCAGCTTTAAAGGTAGACTCAGTGATTTAAATGTAAACAGGATAGTGGGTCAATTTCCACAACAACTAAGAGCGTTGAAGCGTGAGGCTCAACTTCTCTGCTGTTTCGGTGTCGTGGATACCAATCTGTGAACAGCATGAAGCGAACCCGTGCCCATGCGCAGATACTGTGTGTGACTGTGTGAGAGTGAAGTCTTGCATCTCGCTCATCTCAATATCTGCGATGCTGCTCATGGCAACCTCATTTTGCTGAGTCTACCTTTGAATATTTATATGTATTTAATTTCTATCTTGAAATTATATTGCCTTTGACAATTGTCCACCGATGACCATACTATGTTGTGAGTAGCCACTCCCTCACCAGTCATGGTTGGAATACTGTTTGTTCTGTAGTTTGTTCCCATGACAAGCCATGTTGTTTTTTCAATTCATGCATTACTCCCGGACGAAAGCTAGACATGCTGAAAAGTTGTAAATATTTTGTTCCATTGGACATTCCACCCCAATAAAGGCATTTTAATTACAATAATTGAAGAGGTGCTTATGAACGGAAAAGTTACACAAACTTATGAAAAATAAAAGTTGCACACTATACATAGTCACGTACTTTATGTCCCAGTTATTTAATTAGTGTAGAACAGCCAATACCCTCAAAATTGTTCACACTTAAACTAGCTACCTACTGACGTGATGTTACCCGCTGCTGCTCTGAAGCCTGAATACCCTAAGGGTGTTGTATAAAATGTGAAATGCATTCCTCCTCGAGTGATTCACTGGTCAACCGGAGTACATTTATCTCAATGTCGTTCTACACAGGAGAGAATTTGTTCTTAACAAGACATCACAGCCACATAACATGCCGTGTTAGGTGTACAGCAGCATACACCAGCCCTTCATTTGAGTAGTGCTCTATGTTAGAGTAATATGTACTTTGCATCCCTTGGAGATCCATAAACAGGTTAGGATTACAGTCAGATCAGAAATGAAACATTTATATTTGAAATAGGAGGGTAGTTTTGATAGCATACCATGTACAAGTATTTGATAATGCTCAATGATGTGTTTGAGCCATAGTTTGTTTCCTGTGATTCCATAATATCGGTTGGTTTTAAAGATCAGCAAGAGACTTAATATTATTCATATAGGCTTTCCACTTTGCTCATTTTGGAAGTTATATTCGGGCTATGTCTAAAGATCTCTCAACACTGAAAGAAAGTCAGTCTTATCAATATTAATAGTGTCTATGGTTCACATCACTCATTTGCATCACTAATGGAATGCCTGTTGTTAAAATACTGAGGATCTCAAAACATACACATAGCAGGTGGAAAAATATAAATCAAACATAATGCTGTATAAATGTTATTTATTTTGTACTCTCATATTGCATTTTGTATGGTACAGATAGATAGGGAAATAGGACTCAACAGTATTTCATTTTTATGTTGGTAAGTGTACCAACACTTGTCATTTACACAAAAAGGATAAAATAATAGCTGCATGTTTACCTAAAGGCTTTAAAGACGTGCTGAAATACTTGTTTGAAGTACATTCCCAGCCCTGTGCCTCTGAGTAGCATAATGTTAAACAGATGGTAGTGTTAGACTCAGGGTTCAGTCTGTGAGGGTATCTCACTGGTGGAAGGGAAAGGGAAGCTCGATCTCAAGCCTTCCTCCGCTAACTTTGATGAAAGCCTGGGCCTCCTCAGAAGCCTGCTGCAGAAGACCAGTGATGGCGAGGTTGAGCTGATTAACCACAGACAGAACCATGTTAGTGACGTGTTCAATTGCTATGTTCACCTGCTCCATGTTCAACATAGTATTGACTTGGTCCAGGACGGTCTTGATCACGCCGACAAGGTTATCGTACAGAGCGTTGATGTAGATAGCGACGGCATCCAGGTAGTCAGACTTCAGAGTGTCGACAAACTCCTGGGCCTTCTCAACGATGACCTTCAGAGTCTCGCCAAGCTTCTCCAGGACTATGTCAAGGCTCTCCAGATGCTTCACCAGACCCACAAGCTGGGCAAGAGCATGCTTCATGTTGGCCCTCATGTTATCTATGATCTGGGCTCCAGTCATCACATCACCAATTGGCATAGTGACCTGGATGTCGCTGATCATATCGACCAGAGCATTGAAGGAGGCCTCTGCGCTGTCTATGAGCACCTGGATGGCCTGCTCAACCATAGTGGCAATGCCGGTGGTCAGCTGCTTGAGGACCTTAGGCAGGGTGGTAATTTCCTCAGAGCCAGGGAGCTTGAACTCTGTCTCCCTAAGGAACTTAATGGCAGCATCCAGGAAGACCTGGATGGTTTTCTGGAACTGGAAAACAGTGTTCCTGAAGAGGATTGACAGCTGGCTCAGCTCGGCTGCGTGGCTGTTGGCAGCAGTGTAGGCTTCCTCAATGAGGTTGATGATGGAGCTTTTCAGGCCCTCCACGTGCCCGAAGATCTCATACTTGTTAGAGAAGCTGTTCAGGGTGGATGTGATGGCAGGGAGTCTCTCCTTCAGGCCCAGGAGCATGTCGTGGGGGGCCTCCATGTTGTAGGCAACCTGTAGTTTTATCTTATCGGCATCCTTAGCAGTAGCTCTGATGACCAAGATGTCAACATCATCCTCAGGGGCAGACTGTTAGATATAGGAGAAACACAACACATTTCAATTGACCTGTACAATAGGGTGACATTTCTTTGACTTGTGAATAGGGACACAAGTATTGAGTATTTTAAGATGAATGAAATTAAAAGAAACTCACAGCATAACGGCTGTAAAGTCTAGCGCTCAGCTGAGATGGGATCCTGCCCTGGAGCTGAAGACCCAAGAACCCAGTGGATGGAGTAGAGATGGAAGCACTGACGCCATCTCTGCGGGCAGCATAGCGGAAGTTCACATCAGTGAAGGTTGGGCTGGTGATGTCCACATTCAGGGTGTGACGGGAGACACTAAGAAGTGGAAGAAAAACAGTGTGATCAGTTACTGTCTATTCACTCATAGTTTAATTAAGCAATAAGGCCCGAGGGGTGTGTGGTATATGGCCAATATATCACAAACCCCCAAGATGCCTTATTGCTATTATAAACTGGTTACCAACGCAATTAGAGCAGTAAAAATAAATGTTTTGTCATACCATGCTATACGGTCTGATATACCACAACTTTCAGCCAATCAGCATTCAGGGCTCGAACCACCCAGTTTATAACTCCATGTAATACATGTGTGTAGTAGAAGGTCAAAAGATGTAGACTTTATTTGCTCATGCAATAGTCCTGGATTGAAGTGAATTGAAGGTACATTATTGAGTATTTACCTTCCCTCCTCTTGACGCTTCTTCCTGAAATGCACAAATGACAAAACAAACCATACTAATACATATTCAGGTATCTTCAAATTGCAAAATGTTTGTAATGATTTGATTAACATTGTGCTAACAAGCCTAAATCATTTGTTTCAATATGTATTATGCATTGAAATCAGCCTGTTTTAAAAGTATTACTTTACCTCATAGCCTGGGTAATCACATTCTGAATGTCCATGGTCAGGTCTGCATGGGTAAGGACAGCCTTGCCATTCAAGCTCAGGGCTTCGTTCTCAAAGCTTGCAGTGAAGGAAGCTGTTGAGGCAGTTTCAATTTCCTCAAATACAATTATTTTGCATCAAATAATGACATTATAGAGGACATTGTTATAATTTTACCATCCATGTCGTAATCCAGGAAGTTGATGACAGAGGTAGCAGATGACTTCAGTTCGGCCTTGAAGACAGGGGCATCACCCTTCAACTCAGCTGCCAGATTTGTGGTGTACACAGGGGTGGCAATCTTGGCGGTGGTAGAGATCTTCTGCTTGGTACCTGTCAGCTCGACAACAGTCTTCTCAAAGAGGGAAATGTCACCCACGTTGCTTGGCTGAGACATGTCAATCTCAACATCAGCAGTCAGTGATGTCAATTGTGCAAAGTCAATGGTAGCCTGGGCTACATGCTTTCCCTTGGTGTTGAAGGTAATCACATTGGCTTCGTTGTTGCTGGCGAATTTCAGCACTGCATACACACGGCTCACGGATGCCTCAACAGCCAGGTTCTCATCCACATCCATTTCCAGGATAGTTGTCTCACCGTTGCTGAGTTTGGCATTGGCAATGATCTTTGAGGTGGAGCGTAGGCCATCAGTATTCAGGTACATGTTAGCTTCATTGTCCAGAGCTCCCAAAACAGCATTGTATTCCAGGATTGTGCCATCAATGTTGCCCCTGATGGATGACTCCACAGAGATGTACTCAAGGGTTCCCTCTAGCTTCAGGCTGTGGTCAGCCTCTGCCTTGCCAATTGCTTTGATAAGGGGCAGGTTGAAATCACCTTTCAGCTTCAATGTAGAGGCAGCATTTGGCTTGGTCTTGGTGTCTGCAACAAATTGCTGATTGGCTTCTAGGTTGAAGATGGGCAGGGCAATCTTTGCAATGGTAGCCACAGACGCCGCAACTTCCAGGTTGTTAGGGCTTAGGCTGAAAGTGCTGTCATGGTTTCCCTCAATGTGGGCATTCTCCAAGGACAGGGCAGTGGCCAGCTTAAGCCCTCTTTTGGTGGTCAAACTGGTGGTGCCATCAAGCTTGATCTTAAGAGCCTCAAAAATGGAGGCTGTGGTAGCTCCCAGGCGGAACACAAGGTCGTCCTCAGCGTAAAGTCCGGCATTGGCATTCAGATTGAAGATGGGTGACTTCAGGGAGAGTTCGGTGATCAGGTTGCCCAGAGAGTGAAAATGACTCTTCTGGTACAGGATCTTGGAATCAACATCAAGAGACTGCTCTGTGGTGGTCAAGATGTTCTTCAAGCCAGTATGCTCATACAGGTTCAGATCACTGATGGCTGGAATGTGCATGTTAATGAAGGGCAGATCAATCTCTGGGATGCTGATGGGGTTTGTCAGGAATTCAAGATTAGCCTCACCATTCATAGTAGCAAAGATGCCAGCCTCCTTTTCGTTGTTGTCAATAGTGAAGTTGTAGGAGGATTTGTACTGGTTGAAGCGGGCAAGAGCCACAGTGTTGATCTGTTGAGCTTCAGGCTTGATTGTGGCAGAGTAGTCATTATGGAGATCAATCTTGGCCATCAGTGCCTCATTGAAGCTGAGCTTGGTGTTTCCCTTGTTTTGGAAGTCAAAGACAACTTCAATAGGATGAATCTTAACGGTGAGTGAGTTTGACAGGATTCCACTGAGACCTCCAACAAGCTCTGTGTCATGGTTTGCCTTCAGTTCAACCTTCATATCTCCCAAATTGACATTTCCAGATGCCACCAGAAGGCTGTTCTTGATGGCAATGCCTTCTGCCTCAGAGCGGGCCTCAAATGTGATGTGACTGAGAATGACTGCATCAGCATTCATGGTCTGCTTCATCTTCAGAAGGGCAGTGTCGGTGTCAGCGGAGATTGTCAGCTTAGCAGTGCTGGGACTGATGGCGAAGTGAAGGTCACACTTGTGTGTGCCCTCGTGAAAGTTGAACTTCATAGCACCATCATTTCCAATGTTCAGAGTGATTGTTGTGTCCTCCAGGCGGGCAACAGCCTTTTGGGTCACAGAGGCTCCATTGGTGAAGCCAAGGATTGGGATATTGATCTGGTGGTTGTAGGTGGTGTCCACAGATGCAGACATACCACCCAATGTGGCAAAGAATGCATTATTGACAATGTCAGCCGTGTAGTGTGCAGTGGTTGCCTTGACTGTGGTCTTAGCTGAGGCCTGGGCTGCAAGGCGGTAGAGGGTCACTGATGCCTGGTGTTCGACTGCAAGTGCAGTGTGGGTAAACTTAAGGGTCTCTGCAACTATCACACGGTTCAACTTGGGGATGGCAACGCGAGCAGTGGAGTCCAGGTTGTAGCTGAATATCTCAAAAATGGGAGATATGGCCTGGGAGGTTAGGAAAGCGGTGAGCTGAGGAGTCTCCTCACTGTCAGTAGAGTTCTGGAGCTCAGCAGAGGTCCTAATGCTGTAGATGGGGGTGCTGACTTTGATCTCACCATAGAGCTTGCCAAAGCAAGGGACACTGATCTCACTGGGAATGGCAGGGAGCTTGATCTCAGGGATCTGGAGCGTTGGAATCTCTAGGAGCTTCTCTGCGACCACCTTAGGTAGGACGGGGAAGTAGAACTCTGGGAATGTGATCTCTGGGAGGGTAATGTCAGGTAGGGTTGGCAGGTAGCTCATGGTCAGGTCTCCGAAGAAAACATCCAAATTCAGATTCTGGATCTCAAAGTTGAAAATAAAATCTATGAGCTCTGTGACCTTCTGCTTGATATCGTCAAAGGAAACGGTGGTAGCTGGCACTGTGTGGAAACCCAGGATAGTGAACTCAGGGATATCCAGCTGTGTTGGAATGTCAATCTCCTGAAGCTTCTCCAGGCTGACCTTCATGGAGGGCATGACCAGGTCAGTGAGAGGGATGGTGAATGAAGGGAAGTCCAGCTCAGCTGTCTTCAGTCCAGTAACAACTCCCTCAATGATCTGCTTGACCTCGCTGACAATTTGTTGTTCACCAGCAAACTTCTGGATCACCTCAAACACATTGCCGAACATCTCATTTATGACAGTGATGACCTTGGTGTAGAGTTCACTCACCTGCTGCAGGTATGAGATGATATCATTTCTAAGGTCCATATTGGTGATTCCCTGCTTTAGCCTCTCAGAAATTGCCTTAATTTCATTAAGGATGGCATGGTCGAGCACGTCCTTCACTGTTTTGATCATGTCTGCAACCTTGAGTTTCCTCAGATGTTCAGTGTAGTTAAGTGCAGATGACACAAGAAAGTTGACAAACTCTCTTGAAGCCTGAAGTTTCTGTGGGATCTCAAGTGCCTTGATCAGCTCATTCACATAAGCGGTGTATTCAGAAATCATCTGGTTGGTTTCATCCACATAGGCATTGTAATCAAATGACCTCAGCTGCTGGACAACAGAGTCAAGATATTCATTCAGCTGTTCAATCACCTGTTTGATCTCAATAGCTTTTAAGGAGTTGATGGCTTCTTCCAGCATCTGCATTACCTTCGCTGGGATATCGATGGCCTTCAGCTTATTAACAAGGACCTGAATTGTTTCATCAATTTTGAACTGCTTAATTAGACCCACAACCTTCTCCAGGACTGCTTCAACCTTCTTGTCAACCTCATACTTGACAATCAGACCTCTCAGCTTGGCGTGGAAAACATTCAATTTGCCAATGATATCCAATTCCTGGATCACTGCCTTGACAGACTCAATCATCTTGATGATCACTTCAGTGGGAAGGTGTTCCATCAGCTGCTGAACATGAGCTTCCAAGTTGATGGAGGAAATGTAGTTTCTCAGATCCTCAACAGTTTTGGTTCTGTCAAAGTTCTCAATGAACTGCTTTAATTCACTCACTGCGTTTTCAATTTTAGCCTTGATTTCAAACTGGGCATCAATGTCGTGCAGGAGTGAAATGCTGCTGTTCTTCAGTTTCTGCATGTCTATCTGCTTGATCAGCTCTTCGATAGCATCAATGACAGCTACGATCATAGTAGTGATTTTATACTCTTCGTTGATGGCATTCAGCTCCTGGCTGAGCCTCTCAATTACAGTTTCAGACAGGGTACCACTCGCAATCATCTCCTTGGAGGCAGCAACAATGCCCTGGATACTGGATGCCAGGCCCATCAGCAGTTTTTCAACAGCAATCTTGAGGTTCACAAGGGAGGCCTCTAGGTATTCCAGAGTGATGGCGTACTCCTCGGTGAGGGCAATCAGGTTCTGTTTGAGCTGGACAGCCTTGCCTTCCAGATTCAGTTTGGCAACAAAGTCACTGACATGATGGGGCAGAGCCTCAAGCTTAGCCTTGACCTCATCACTATTGATATAATTCTGAATAGCCTCTGCCATGTTAACAATAGTGATCTTGATGTTTTCCAGGATTGCAGGCAAACTTTTGAGGAAGGGCAGGTTAATCAAGTGACTGTCAGTGTTCTTATCATACTTCAGGAAACCAGAAATTGTGAATTCCTGCTCTTCACTGGCAGCTGTGTTCAGGAGGCCGGTGAGGAGGGTTGCAGACAGCTCCAGTCCAAGCCTTTCAGCATTGTTGTAGGCACTCACTTCCTGATTGAGGGCGTGGTTGTTCAACTTTGACTTCATCCTAAGTATGGCCCTCTGCTCCTGGGGAGTCAGAAGTGTGTCTATCTTGTTGTCAATTGTGGTTTCTAGGGGGAAGCCATTGTCCAGCTGCTGGGTGACAGAAGCTCTGCATTCATGAGAGCTGGCAAAAGCCAGGGGCTGTGCTTTAAGGAGGAATTTTCCATAGAGCTGAGCGCTCTGCTTACCATACAGGGTCAGGTCACCATCAGCATTAAAGATGGCGTCAAGATTGAAGTCGAAGGGAATAATGCTGGCACGGATGGTGTTGTCGAAGCGGAAAGGCTGGGAGTTGAAGCGGGCGTCATTGTGGATCTTTGCAGCAAGGCCAACAATTTCAAGCTCAATGTTGTGGCTCATGTGAGCACCAAGGAGCTTTCCATTAGTGCTGCACTTAGCATTAGCGGTCAAGTCTGCATAGTTGATCTCATAGGTGTGTTTGAGCTCTTCCTCACCATAGGCCGCCTTCAGGCTTCCAGTAAAGTCAATTTTGTAGATCACTGCCTTCAGCTGAGCCTCGTTGACTAGGTTGGCTGCCAGCAGTTTCAGGTTATTGTTCATATTTACAGAGGCAGTGTAGTCCTGCAGGTCAATGGTGATGTCATGTGTATAGGAAGTGCTCTCGCTGACAATGGCCTCAGCCTTTGAGTTGAAGGCAAGGCTGGAGAGAGTGATGGTCAGTGAGTTGGCATTCTCAACCTTCATGTCATTCAATGCACTATTGGTCTCAATGGACAGAGTAGCCTTGGAGGAATCAATTCCACCGTTGAAGGTGTTCTCCATGGTGAACGGGCCCTGCAGGGTGGTTGTTCCGCTTGTGGCCAGGCCAGCCTTGTTCATTGTCAGGGTAGCTTTGTGTGCAGCTTTGTTCTCAAGCAGCTTTACAGTGCCATCACTGTTCACAGCCAGGCCATTGACATCCAGGGAGGCTGTGACAAGAGAGTATATGCGATTCTCAGAGTGGTCAGCGTTGGTCTCCATCTTGATTGTGACTGCTCCAAAGCCAACAGAAGCCTCAGCCTGGTTGTGGATCTTCATACCAAGGGCAAGGGCATTGGTGTCACATTTCAGGGACAGCTGGTTATCCTTGAAGGCAAGTTCAGCAGCATGGGTCAGGATGTCTTCGAATGCATTCGTGTTAGACACAACAGACAGCTCGCCATTGGCAAAGGATGCAGCAATGGTGTTCTGGGCCTTAAGAATGGTTGAATTAATTTTCAGGGAAGAATCAATCACTGCCTCTGGTCTGAATGGGAAGATGGTAAAAGACTGGGTTGTGATTGTGGTGCCATAGACAGGTCCTGCTTTGACTGTTCCCTCCAAGTTGCTATCACCAGAGATCTTCAGTGTTGGAGCCAGTATTGGCGCTTCAGAATTGAAGCCAACTTGGCCGGTGTGCTCTAGGTTTACACTCAGACCCATGGGGCTTGTTGCTTCGATTTTGCTGCTGGATTTCACATTGATCTTGTTGTCTGTAACAGTGCCAACTTCCCTTATGCTAATGCTGGCATCAATGAACTTGTGGCTCACGGAGGTCTTCACATGGGCCTTGATGGAATCAGCAGGAGTGGTGGCAAGCAATCCAGATCCTATTTACAACACAGAAGGAACAATTATTGATTATTGCACAACTAAACATATTCCAGATTGTGTAATTCTCAATTAATTACAAAGGCATTAGAAAATCTCTGGAGGTGGAACTCTACCTTCAATCTTGATGCACAGGAGTTCCATTGAGCAGCTGCCTGTCACATCGAACTTGGCAGAATAGCTTGGTGTCTCAGCGGCATCTTTGCCAGCAGACACTGAGCCCTCCAAGTTGTAGAAGTTGCTCTTCACCTTTGTGGACAGCTGAGTTTTTCCGAAGAGGGGCACAAATATATCAAGGGTCTCTGGGATGAAAAGCTCAGGGATGGGGATCTCCATGGAGGCAATGTCCAAGCCAAGCTGGGGCAGAGCCAGGTGTGGTGTGGTCAGTGCAGCTGGGAAGTTCAGCTCCTCAGATGATTTTCCACCAAGAGGGAGGGGAATGGCGATGAAGATACGCTCATTGTTGAAGTGGTAAGCAGCTGTGGCATCACTGTTTAAAAAAAATGGATTTAATCATGAATTAGTCATGGAACCCCCCCCCCCCCCCAATTTTTTATTTTTATTTAATGTATTGACTGAAATTATTCTCATGCTAGTTGATTGATGTAACTCACACATTCAGGAAAAGTTTCTCAGGCAGAGTCATCTCTGGCATCCCAGGGACTTTCAGGTTCTGCATATATGGGATATCAGCAGCATATTTCTCCAGGTAGTTGTTGGTTGCCTGTAATAGAAATACAGTGCCAGTTAAAAGTTAGGACACACCTAGTCATTCCAGGGTTTTTCTTTATTTGTACTATTTTCTACATTGCTGAATAATAGTGAAGACATCAACACTTTGAAATAACACATATGGAGTCATGTAGTAACTAAAAAAGTGTTAAACAAATCACAATAGAGATTATTCAAAGTAGCAACCCTTTGCCTTGATGACAGCTTGGCATTCTCTCAACCAGGTTCATGAGGTCGTCACCTGGAATGCATTTCAATTAACGTGTGTGCCTTGTTAAAAGTGAATTTGTGGAATTTTGTTCCTTCTTAATGAGTTTAAGCCAATCAGTTGTGTTGTGACAAGGTAGGGGTGGTATACAGAAGATAGCCCTATTTGGTAAAAGACCAAGTCCATATTATGGCAAGAACAGATCAAATAAGCAAAGAGAAACGGCAGTCCATCATTACTTTAGGACATGCAGGTCAGTCAATCCGGAACATTTCAATAACTTTTAAAGTTCCTTCAAGTGCAGTCGCAAAAACCATCAAGCACTATGTTGAAACTGGCCCTCACGAGGACCACCTCAGGAAAAGAAAACCTAGAGTTACCTCTGCTGCAGATGCTAAGTTCATTAGAGTTACCAGCCTCAGAAATTGCAACCCAAATAAATGCTTCACAGAGTTCAAGTAACGGACACATCTCAACATCTGTTCAGAGGCGACTACGTGAATCAGGCCTTCATGGTCGAATTGCCGCAAAGAAACCACCACTAAAGGACACCAATAAGAAGAAGAGACTTGCTTGGGCCAAGAAACATGAGAAATGGATATTAGACCGGTGGAAATCTGGTCTGATGAGTCGCAGAGTATGTGAACGGATGATCTCCGCATGTGTGGTTCCCACCGTGAAGCATGGAGGAGGAGGTGTGATGGTGTGGGGGTGCTTTGCTGGTGACACTGTCAGTGATTTATTTAGAATTCAAGGCACACTTAACCAGCATGGCTACCACAGCATTCTGCAGCGATACGCCATCCCATCGGGTTTGCGCTTAGTGGGACTATCATTTGTTTTTCAACAGGGCAATGACCCAACACACCTCCAGGCTGTGTAAGGGCTATTTGACAAAGAAGGAGAGTAATGGAGTGCTGCATCAGATGACCTGGCCTCCACAATCACAGGGCTTAAACCCAATTGAGATGGTTTGGGATGAGTTGGACCGCAGAGTGAAGGAAAAGCAGCTAAAAAGTGCTCAGCATTTGTGGGAACTCCTTCAAGACTGTTAGAAAAGCATTCCATGTGAAGCTGGTTGAGAAAATGCCAAGAGTGTGCAAAGCTGTCGTAAAGGCGAAGGATGGTTTCTTTGAAGAATCTGAAATCTAAAATAGATGTTTGTTTAACACAAAATAGATGTTTGTTTAACACTTTTGGTGTTAAACAAACTATTTCATAGTTTGATGTCTTCACTATTATTCTACAATGTAGAAAATTGTAAAATATAGAAAAACCCTTAAATGAGTAGGTGTGTCAACTTTTGACTGGTACTGTCATATTGTAATATATTAAGTTCAGAGAGGACAAAATAGTGATCATAAGATTAAAGTGTTTTTTTTTGTTTTACCTCTACAGACTTGGTGAGGATGTGACGGACCTTCATGTCGGTCTGGCCCACCTGCTGATCAAGAACATCATTGACCATCTTCTGGATTGCCTCGGCATGAGGGAGGATGTTCTGGATCTCAGAATTCATGTCAGACTTGACCTCAGCCACAATCTTCTCGTCATCTACAAAGTAAGATTCATTCATTGTAAATTAAATTGAATGTTAATGACTTTCCCATGATTACTTGACATTTAAAGCCTGGCAAAGCTCTCAGAAACATACAGTTAAAGTTGATCATGAAGCAAAACAATTAATCATTGTACAAAATCTGGGCGATATTGAAAGCCTGCATACCATATTTTAGGGTGATCTTTTGCACTGAGGTGGTCTCTGGGAGCTTGATGTCACTCTCAAGCTCAAGTTCCAGTTCCTCACCACGCTTCACGTTGGCTGTAAATGTGGCATCAGCCTTGATTGAAGGGACAAGCAGCTGCACCTGCAGCATAGCATCCTTCATGGCCTCAATTCTGCATGGAAAACCATGAGTCAGTTAGAATTTGGAAGAAAGGGAAAACAGAAGAAACCAAAACAGGGAAGTACTTTGTGGGGTAGCATTGTCAGCTTACTTAGCACGGCCAACCAGGGACAGCTGAGGGATGTTCTTGTTGATGAGGTCAATGGAGATGGAGTGTATTCCTTTGCCCTTGGTGTTGCCATCCACAACGCCCAGTCTGATTCCAGCCTCCAAGTCAAAGTCAGGGATCTGGATGTCGGTGGTGATGACATTCTTCCTCCTGTTGTACTTCACAGTGGCTGTGGCCTCAGTGGGGTCAGCACCTGTGTCCAGGATAAACTGAATAAGTTAGTCACCAAGGAAAAGGTTGTACGGTAGATATGGAAGGACTGTGTTACTCTAAAAGAGGGCTTTTGTAACTTAGAGCTAGCTATACCTTCTGCCTTCAGGACCATCTTTACAGTGTCAACTTTCTGACGACCTTCTTCTCCCTCCCTGAGGAGTTCGTAGCCGATGGTGGCCGTGTATTCAGTGACCTCACCAGTGGGGTGGAGCTCCACAGCAAGCCTATAGAAATGTTTCATTTCCAAAAGTTAAGGCTAAGATCAATTTCTACCTGAAAATAGGAAAACATATATGGAGCATGTTAAAATGTATTTGCATCGAACTAGTACTTACTTGCTATCTCCGGTAAAGGGGAAATAGGGTGCTGTGTCATGGGAGCTAGCATCAGAGTACTGAAGGGTGGTGCAGTACTTCATACCAGCTAAGAATGGAGTGCACTCAGACACATCAATTCTGTCCTCTACCAGAGACGGGATGGGTTTCACTCCAGCAGAGGTCACTTCGAACAGCTTGTTGCTATAATTGGGGTCGTGGAAAGGAAATGTTTAGGCTCTGATAAATATTGGTCATCAAGTATTATCTAAATGATACTCTGACACTTACGTGATGCTGATGAGCTTGGCAGGACCCTGAGGAGCAGGGATGGTCAGCTTGACCTGGTTGTCGGCCATGGCGATCTTAGCGCTGAGCCCACTCTCGTGGTATAGGCTGGTGTGCATCTCCAGGCCAGAGAGAAGGTACTCAGGAATGTGGGAACCAACCCGGGCCACAAACTCAATTCCAGCGGAGGGCATGAAGGAGACCTCGCTCTGTGGGAAAGGGATCAGTCAAAGTATATTATATAGATATGCAAAAAGACTGATGGACTTCACATGTATTAGGGTTACTACAAATAGAAAACAGATCAGTGAAAATAAATATAAAAGTTTACCATGTCGGGTGTAATGTGTAGTCCTCCCTTGATGCCAGGGGTGAAGGTACCAGACAGGGCAATCTTCAGTGGCACACCAGTGGCAGTTGGCAGGAAGAATTCGTTATCCATGAAGATGTAATGGGCGAAGACTTCATTGTCAGTGTTGGTCATCAGTCCCTTCATAAGCTGTGGAACATGTACAGTTGAAGTCAGAAGTTGACATACACCTTAGCCAAATACATTTAAACTCGGTTTTTCACAATTCCTGACATTTAATCAAAATAAAAATTCCCTGTTTTAGGTCAGTTAGGATCACCACTTTATTTTAAGAATGTGAAATGTCAGAATAATAGTAGAGTGACTTATTTCAGCTTTTATTTCTTTCATCACATTCCTAGTGGGTCAGAAGTTTACATACACTCAATTAGTATTTGGTAGCATTTCCCTTAAATTGATCAACTTGGGTCAAACGTTTCCGGTAGCCTTCCACAAGCTTCCCACAATAAATTGGGTGAATTTATGAATATGTAATGGGCGAAGACTTCATTGTCAGTGTTGGTCATCAGTCCCTTCATCAGATTTCAGATTTTGGATAGTAAATTGAGCTTTAATTTTTTATCATTGATATGTCATTCTTGCCAGATGAGTTAACATTAATGTATATCTGAAGTGATAGTGTTGCTTTTTTCCATATCTTTATACATACATCAGTGGGGAACATCTTGAGTACGTTGTCAATCATCAGACCAGCAGAGTAGGCCATCTTCTCCATCTCATTGGTCTTCAGGTATCCAAGTTCATTTCCCAGCAGTCTCAGGTAAACCATAGCCTCAGGGGACTCCTGAGTCTTCAGATCCCTGACCAGTTTGTTGAGGTTGCGGCCGATTTCTCTCATGATGTTCTGGGAAGCCTACAGAATATTTTTTTAACAAGGAAAGAAGCAGTTAGCTTATGCTACAATGAAATAATTAGCATCAAAATCGCACTAATTAAAATGTTCAGTAAGGAAAGAGAAAGAACGGTTTTGAATACCTGTCTCTTCATTCTGTCTTTCTTCAGAGCGGGCATCATCCTCTTCATGACCTCATTGACCTGCAGGGGCATCTTGTCAGAAACGAAGTAGACGGTCTTTAGAACTGTGTCAGGGAAGAATCCGTTCTCTCCGAACAAAGCCTCAACAGTTGTCTCAAGTCCTTTGCCTTCCATGCCAACCTTACAAGTGAAGAGAATGTTCACCATGAGACTGATAGAAAAATAAGTGTATATTCTGTAAAAAAAACATCATCCCTATAAGAGGCTTAGGGAAACAACTTAAATTGTATTTTTTTACCTCCACCATGTCAACATTGTAGCCGAAGGCCTTCAGGGTCATCTCCAGCATGACTTCCTTGGGCAGATAGCTGGTGCCCTCGAAGAGCATATTTCCTTGCACAGATCCAATCATGTAGTTGCGGGAGAACTTGGTGGGATCCATGACAGTTCCAACCTCATTTCCCTGCAGGGCATCAAGAATCTTCTGTCTCAGCCTTTAATGGAAGGAATAATTTATTACATGGTCAAACCTATGATGAGGAGGGAACAACCGAACAGAATATTTCTGTTAGCTGAGGCAGTAAATACTGCAGATGATATCTCTCACGTACTCCTGGGTCTCGGCTGCTGTGGATGCCAGTATATTAGTCAGGTGGGAGATGACAAAGCTCTTGGCCTGCTGGTCTTCTTCGATGGGCAGAGCGGCGGCCAGCTGAGCCAGTTCAGCAGGCTGGGGGTCCTTCATCAGCACCAGGTAGGCAGCAACACGCTTCTGCAGGGGGCTAGCACCACTCAAAAGAACCTGCATGAGCACCTCTCTGCCCTGTAAACAGGAGAATGTGTATAACAGTTCTGCAGTGAACGAAGAGTTGACAGTTTCCATATACATTTTTTAAAGCTAATAGGATAAGAGTGAGTTACCTCCTCAGGGACAGGGGTCTGTCTGAATGCCTGAATGGCAGCCTGTTGGACTTCCAGGGAAGCGACAGGCTCGTTTACACACTGGATCACAGCCGACTTCAGGGCAGGACTGGCGGCTCCCATGGCTGCAGCCATGTTACCAATAACCTGGGGAGCAGAAGGAAGCAAACATGAGTTATTCTGATTGAAATTGTTGCTTCCTGTGTGAGTAAACCTGAAAAAGCTATGGGGAGCGATGGAACACACACCCTCAGGGCCAGGAAGTTCTGCTCCTTGTCACCGGTGCAGTCACCCAGCTGGGAAACAGCAAACTCAGCCACAGCCTCGATCTCAGGGGTCACTTTGCCCTCGGCCTTGTAGAACCTAATGAGGAACACAATGTGAAATTTAACATAAGAATTTCATTGTCTGCATCTGCTCAGTTCCATTTAGAAAATATGTTGCTTTAAAATGTCTGTTTACCTCTTGACAACATTGCTCAGGGCATACAGGATAGGCTTGCTCTGCTTGTACCGTGCCATAGCCAGCATGTCGTTGACCAGGAGGGCAGAGGGGTTGGGGACCAGTCCCATAGCGAACACGACGGCATCAACCTCAAAGGCAGAGTTGTCAAAGGTCCTGAGGATCTGCATGATGGCACTGCTGCACTCTGGGGTACCGCACTGGGCCAGAACCTGGTAGGTCAGTGGTCCGGACACCTTCAGGGCCTCGGGGATAGCAGGGCTCAGGGTCTCAGCCTTCATTCCACGGACCATGCTCACAAGCTGCTGGAAGAGGTGGGCTCTCTTCTCACCGTTGGACAGAGTGGCCAGTTCCCTCAGGACGGCCAGAGGAGCATCCTTGTCCTGAACAACACTCTTGTCCTCAGCAGCCTCCATTGGCAGACCCTTGAGGTTGGCCACATCTGCAGGAAGATAAAGTCAGTTTTGACACTGAGCAGGTGAAATCCTTTTTCAATTATCTCTGACTGCCTACGATAATCATCTTCATAATTAGAATGCAATGTAAGGGATACTTACTGTGGTTAAAAACTCTCTCATTGTATGTGGAAACCTCCAGCAGAGTCAGGAACTGCTTGCCAACGTTGGTAACTCCATACTCTCCCCTGTGGAAAGCCAAAGAGATGATAAAGACTTATGCAACATCTCTTAACATTGCAGGTACATATTTCATAAAACATTACAGGCATAATGTTTTACACACTTGTGAGAGAAAGGCACCAGGATGTGCTTCTCAGTGCAGGCACCAGAGATCATGTGCTTCTTGTCATTGTCAAACTTGTAGTTGCAGGTCTGGGAGCTTCTGATCAGCTGAGCAAGAGGATAGTGCTGTAGGAGGATAAATTATTATTGTTTACGTTTTTTTGTCAAGTTCAAAAGTGAATAAGGAGTAATATTAGTTGTCATTTCAGCTACTGGAGCGGAGAAAGATAATTACTTTGAAGGGTTTTTGTAAAGGAGTTAAAAAGTGAATTAGGATTAATAAATTATTTAGGGTTTATTTCAGAATCTAACAAGCAACTTTTACTTTCTTGCAGTCTTACCATGCCAGAGATGAGGGCCAGGGGGCTGGTGTGGTCCCTCTGGGGGATGAAGTGGTCACATTTGGACAAGTCCCTGTTGAGAGTGATGTCAGTAGCGATGTCCTCCATGGCGTTGACTATGTAGTTGGTCTTGCACATGCCGTGGATGGTGGGCTGAGGGGAAAGTCAATGATCCTTGTCATATTTAAATAAATATAAATACTGATTTATGTTTTCTGAAAAACTGAATGTGACATATTGCTCTCTGCAGAGCCATGAACATAATTTTCTTGGCTAGTCTTGTACCTTGTAGTGCATCACGTTGGCGTGCCAACAGTACTGCATTCCCTTTCATTTATTATGTCTTTATTACACAATAATTACATTTTTGTTTCTTGGATTCACTAAAACAAGCACCAATATGTACCATTGTCTACCAGGTAGTTTCCAATTGTATTGAATAATATGGAGTAATAAGGTACACACTGTTAGTAATAAAGTACCCATTGAGTAGTACTCAATAAGAAATGACTTGCTCATATCACTGAAACTACACTGTAATACAACGTGTGTAGTTATGATTGGGGTGTTTTCTGAGAAGATCAACATACCATTTTCTTGTTGTTCTCCTCTTCCAGCAGGGGCACGGCAAGGGCAGAGACGATACCTCTCTTGATGTTCAGGATGGTCATGGACTCATCCTCCTCAGGGTACAGTTTCACATCGTACACTCTCTCAACCACAACCTTCAGAGGATGTCTGAGCAGGGAGAGAGAGGTGAAAGGTTGGTTACCAGTTAACTCCAAATTACAATGTGCTTAATAGAAGAGAGGACAAGGAATTTTGAACAAATATTGGGGACATGGGTTGGGTTAGGGCATGTGTGACAGCCTTGGGGTCTTACTTCTCCATGGCAGCAGCGAAGGCATCAGATCCAGGTGCAGGTCCGAACACAGGGTTGCCCTCTGCGTCCATATCGACAACCTCACTCAAGCTACAGCCTGTGGTACGCAGGATGTAGCTGCAAGACTGAGGAACTTCAATCTCAACCTGTAGGGCGAGACAAAGAGGTTAAAAGGCTTCCTTACTGGGATTTGCGTGAGGACAATATTAATGGACTGAAGTGAATGCTTAATGCTCTGAGGTATGATGTCTACCTTGCAAGTGCACTTGGGTCCATTTATGAGATTGGAAGCTCCTTCAATGGCATTCAGGGACTGTGCTTCGTACTGGTATTCATATTTGTGAAGGCTCTTGTACCTTCTTGCCACTAGGGAGAGATTAGAAATTGTATTTTTAATGTGTTTGAGTAAAGAACCGTCATGTTGCCATAACAGTGGGCAAACTGCAGCACATTGGTAGGATAAGCAATGATTTGTTGGTACGTACGCAAGCATGTTGGATGTTCTTCGGCACCATCGTCTTGGGAGTCTGTGAGAGGATAACGCAATTTTGGTCAAAGCATACAGAAGTTTTATAATTAATTACAACATGACTGAAATTGTTTTTAAGTGTGTAAAAAAGCAGCTTTTCTTTCTTTGAATGGTGTGGGTGCAGTTATGTATCTGTTCCACTGCCTGTCCCCTCTACTCACTTTACTATCAAATCATGTGGGCATGAGGGGGAACTGCCCCCACTCGTTTAAAATAAAAACTGTTATATTGTTTACATCCCAGAAAGTGATATTTGCACGTCTGCACTGTCAGAATTCAGATATTTGTAAAATTGCTTGCTTGCACAGTATCACCTAATAAATCTTACATTTTGTGAGAAAACACTGTTTTACCGGACTAAAAATAGAGGACAAAAAGCTCAAAGACAGATCTCGACTTATATCTACCAGCTGAACAGGACTTTCATCATTTACATTTTATTTAGATTTTTCAGGTTCACCATCAGAAATAGTTTTGTTGATATACAGTCAATGTATTTGGCGGTTTTAAAGAAAGTTAACTTGTAATTTGCAACAGGGACAGTGTGTATTTTACGAGATTAACTGTGCAATGTCGAGAGGAGATGCTTCAGTTCACTCTGTAATGTTCCAAGTGCTATTTTACAAAAAAAACTATTTTGCAACAAAATGACATAGATTTTGCACATGCAAAGTAAAATGCACATAGCTAAAAACACCCACTTTTATAAACAAATTCTAGTTGTTCAAGTTAACAGCTACCGATAATTTGGTTTGGCATTAGAATATTTAAAATTAAACATTTCCGAATGGAACACTTCTAAAGAAAATACCTTAAATCTGAAAATTACAAACATGAAAACTCAAGAAACAAACTACTGCTGGGTAATATTTCATTTTAAATCTTTAAAAAAGTTAACAGCTACATACATGTCTCTTTGGTATTATAATATGTAAAACGAAAATTGTCCAAAATAAAAACTTTTAAAGCATATTTTTCAAATCTGAAAATAACAAACATGTAAACTCAAGAAACAAACTACTACCTGGTAAAAATAGATTTTTATCCACAGCAGGGACCAGTCAGAGAGGTACTTACGGGCTAAGGCAAGGGTGCTCAGAAGAAGCAAAAGAGAGAGCTTTGTGTCCCCCATGATGGGTTGAAGCTCTTTCCTTTGCGTTGGCGAGTACTCGTCGAGACTGATTTCTCCACTCCAGCACTAGTCTTTTATACCCTAGGGATTCTATAGGAAGGGGAGGTGGGAGCTACAGACAGTGCTGCCCCTACACCAAAGTCCATCCCATACGTATGTGTGGAGGGACAAAGGCAACTAGTTTCAAAAAACTGTCCATGGATATGATAACAAACTTGCAGAATCAGTCATTTTTGTGCAGTAGTAACACGTATTTTCCAAGATTAGGAAGACCACTGAAGAAAACAGCAAAAACTAGTGATTTCTCTCAGTGTAAATGAATTGCGAAGGTTTCATCTTATTTCACACATTCTATATATATTTTTTCCTGATAAAACTACAATTCACTTGTTAGAAGGGGATTGAGCCAAAAATTAGGCAATACATAATCCCAACTTTGATATAGTATAATTTTAACTCAATGTCATTAAAGCATGCATTCAACAACATAGCATTGATATAATATATAAAAGCAATACATAACCTATTACTAAACGTTTTGTTTATACACATTTACTTGTCTCCTTTTAGTTCAGATATTGCATTTTAGAACATACTTATGTGCTTAAGATGGAGAAAATGAAGAGTAAATACTTCCACTTGTTTAGTTTGAATTAGTTAATTAAGCAGATCATGTTATGACTATCAATTACTCCCACCTTAGGATATTCTGAGGGATATCACATTCACAAGAAACAAATAGGTCATCACTGTGTATGTTTCTATGGACTTATGACTTATCTATATTGCATGGACATAATATACTTAATGCATTAGGCAAGTGTAGCAAGGTCTGACCACTGCCACTGATTGGAGCGAGGCGGGTCTGGGTACAGAGCTACAGGCAAGGATGAAGTCCAAAAAAAGGCTTTATTGCATCATTTTCTTGACTAACAAAAAGCTGACTTGCATATAAATTCAAACTGAGAATGCAAACATAAGCTCATAGGTCTACATGATCTATAATCAGCCTCTCTTCATTCAATATGGAGATGAGAGTTCAGAGCCAAAAAGGTAATAATTTCTTTGCAGGGTATTATACTGATATTTCCTGTGCATTGATAACAAGTCATGGAATTGGCCATGTCATCATCAACAAACTCTTCAAAGGAGCACTGATTTGTCCCTGTCTTTGTCTTGAGCACATGTGTGATGTGATATCTGCTTAGCACAGGGAACATATTCTCACATCTATACATCTCAATGTCTGCATTGGATTAAGATAGGCAGCCTGTACCTCCCGAAAATCATTTTACCTTTGTTTAACTAGGCAACTCCATTAAGAACAGATTCTTATTTACAATGACGGAACAGTGGGGTAACTGCCTTGTTCAGGGGCAGAACGACACATTTTTACCTTATCAGCTCAGGGATTTGATCTTCCAACCTTTCGGTTACTAGTCCAACGCTCTAACCACTAGGCTACCTGCCGCCCCAATGTTCTAAATTAACATAGCCAACGCATTCCTCACATATAGCATTTGAGCTGTTTAAGTGTAAAATATTTCAGACGACTCATGATACTTTATTAATTCCGTACATGGAGGAGTTTAACTTCCCTGAGACACTCAGCAGCACATCACAACCCTCTTCTTCATAATTGGTCCTACACAGTACGTCTAGGCCACACACGACTGTGCATCAATGGCAGTGTTAAAATCTACTCACTGGGTACACACTGGTTGAATCAATGTTGTTTCTACGCCATTTCAATGAAATTACATTGAACCAATGTGGAATAGACGTTGAATTGACGTCTGTGCCCAGTGGGTAGTGTCCCCATTATCATTACTTACTGGGTGGAGATAGGCGGAGCCACTGTTAGACTGTTTGGTAGACACATTTTTCAAGTCTATAACAACTGTGCACGCACAGTCTCCATTCATTCTCAGTCGTTATAGCTCTGATTTAGGCTACTGCACACCAAATAACAAAACATTAACTAACAATTATTGAAATGTTTAAATGTCTGCTAATTTGTACAGAATGTAACTAATGTATCACTGATAAAGTGGAAACAATTTTCTGATAATATGATGCCAACATTTTCAGGTCACAAAGAGTAGTATGTATATTGTCTCTTGAAATGAAGAAAACAATTGTGCTTTGAGAGGCACCTTTAACTCCTCCATATTTTATTTCTCAAAAGAGCATCATTTCAATTTAAACCACTAGATGGCAACAAGTCCACATCACAGATATGCACTTGAGCATTTTACAGTACTTTTTTGTCAACCATGTCCATTATTAACCTGGTTACTAATAAGATAAGATAAACGTTATTGTCCCTGAGAAAGCTTTTGTCTCAGACATACAGTGTTGCTGTGTAACATTACAGCAATGATTAACTTATCGCATACAGTACCAGTCAAAAGTTTGGACACCTACTCATTCCAGGGGTTTTCTTTATTTTTACTATTTTCTACATTGCAGAATATAGTGAAGACATCAGAACTGCATGTATGAAATAACACATATGGAATCATTTTGTAACCCAAAAAGTGTTAAACATATCTAAATGTATTTTATATTTGAGATTCTTCAAAGTAGCCACCGTTTGCCTTGATGACAGCTTTGCACACTCTTGGCATTCTCTCAACCAGCTTCATGAGGTCGTCACCTGGAATGCATTTCAATTAACAGGTGTGCCTT
Source organism: Salmo trutta (assembly GCF_901001165.1). Taxonomy (NCBI): domain Eukaryota; kingdom Metazoa; phylum Chordata; class Actinopteri; order Salmoniformes; family Salmonidae; genus Salmo; species Salmo trutta. Next base: position 30,113,069 of record NC_042991.1, read on the forward strand.
GTTAAAAGTGAATTTGTGGAATTTCTTTCCTTCTTAATGCTTTTGAGTCGATCAGTTTTGTTGTGACAAGGTAGGGATGGTATGCAGAAGATATCCCTATTTGGTAACAGACCGAGTCCATATTATGGCAAGAACAGCTCAAATAAGCAAAGAGAAACGACAGTCCATCATTACTTTAAGACATGAAGGTCAGTCAATCCAGAAAATGTCAAGAACTTTTAAAGTTTCTTGAAGTGCAGTCACAAAAACTATCAAGTGCTATGAGGAAACTGGCTCTCATGAGGACCACCACAGGAAAGTAAGACCCAGAGTTACCTCTGCTGCAGAGGATAAGTTCGTTAGAGTTAACTGCACCTCAGATTGCAGCCCAAATAAATGCTTCACAGAGTTCAAGTAACAGACACATCTCAACATCAACTGTTCACAGGAGACTGTGTGAATCAGGCCTTCATGGTCGAATTGCTGCAAAGAAACCACCACTAAAGGACACCAATAATAAGAAGAGACTTGTTTGGGCCAAGAAACACGATCAATGGACATTAGACCGGTGGAAATCTGTCCTTTCTTCTGATGAGTCCAAATTTGAGATTTTTGGTTCCATCCGCTGTGTCTTTGTATGACGCAGAGTAGATGAACGGATGATCTCTGCATGTGTGGTTCCTACCATGAAGCATGGAGGAGGAGGTGTGATGATGTGGGGGTGCTTTGCTGGTGACACTGTCAGTGATTTATTTACAATTCAAGGCACACTTAACCAGCATGGCTACCACAGCATTCTGCAGCGATACGCCATCCCATATGGTTTGCGCTTAGTGGGACTATCATTTGTTTTTCATCAGGACAATTGCCCAACACAACTCCAGGGTGTGTACAGTGGCTTGCGAAAGTATTCCCCCCCTTGGCATTTTTCCTATTTTGTTGCCTTACAACCTGGAATTAAAATAGATTTTTGGGGGGGTTTGTATTATTTGATTTACACAACATGAGTACCACTTTGAAGATGCGAAATATTTTTTATTGCAAAACAAACAAGAAATAAGACAAAGAAACAGAAAACTTGAGCGTGCATAACCCTTCACCCCCCCCCCAAAAAGTCAATACTTTGTAGAGCCACCTTTTGCAGCAATTACAGCTGCAAGTCTCTTGGGGTATGTTTCTATAAGCTTGGCACATCTAGCCACTGGGATTTTTGCCCATTCTTCAAGGTAAAACTGCTCCAGCTGCTTCAAGTTGGATGGGTTCCGCTGGTGTACAGCAATCTTTAAGTCATACCACAGATTCTCAATTGGATTGAGGTCTGGGCTTTGACTAGGCCATTCCAAGACATTTAAATGTTTCCCCTTAAACCACTCGAGTGTTGCTTTAGCAGTATGCTTAGGGTCATTGTCCTGCTGGAAGGTGAACCTCTGTCCCAGTCTCAAATCTCTGGAAGACTGAAACTGTTTTCTCTCAAGAATTTCCCTGCATTTAGCACCATTCATCATTCCCTCAATTCTGATCAGTTTCCCAGTCCCTGCCGATGAAAAACATCCCCACAGCATGATGCTGCCACCACGCTTCACTGTGGGGATGTTGTTCTCGGGGGGATGAGAGGTGTTGGGTTTGCACCAGACATAGCGTTTTGGCAAAAAAGCTCAATTTTAGTCTCATCTGACCAGAATACCTTCTTCCATATGTTTGGGGAGTCTCCCACATGCCTTTTGGCGAACACCAAATGTGTTTGCTTATTTTTTTCTTTAAGCAATGGCTTTTTTCTGGACACTCTTCCGTAAAGCCCAGCTCTGTGGAGTGTATGTCTTAAAGTCGACCTATGGACAGATACTCCAATCTCCGCTGTGGAGCTTTGCAGCTCCTTCATGGTTATCTTTGGTCTCTTTGTTGCCTCTCTGATTAATGCCCTCCTTGCCTGGTCTGTGAGTTTTGGTGGGCGGCCCTCTCTTGGCAGATTTGTTATGGTGCCATATTCTTTCCATGTTTTAATAATGGTTTTAATGGTGCTCCGTGGGATGTTCAAAGTTTCAGATATTTTTTTATAACCAAACCCTGATCTGTACTTCTCCACAACTTTGTCCCTGACCTGTTTGGTCTTCATATTTCCGCTTTCTTGGTGGTGCCCCTTGCTTAATGGTGTTGCAGACTCTGGGGCCTTTCAGAACAGGTATATACATACTGAGATCATGTGACACTTAAATTGCACACAAGTGGACTTTATTTAACTAATTATGTGACTTCTAAAGGTAATTGGTTGCACAAGATCTTTTTTAGGGGCATCATAGCAAAGTGAATACATATGTACGCACCACTTTTCCATTTTTCTTTTTAAATAATTTTTTGAATCAAGTAATTTTTTTTTTCATTTCACTTCACCAATTTGGACTATTTAGTGTATGTCCATTACATGAAATTCAAATAAAAATCAATTTAAATTACAGGTTGTAATGCAACAAAATAGGAAAAACGCAGAGGGGGATTGTCACGCCCTGACCTGAGAGAGACGGTTTATTTCTCTATTTTGTTAGGTCAGGGTGTGGCATTCTATGGTTTATATTTCTACGTTTTGGCCAGGTATGGTTTCCATACGTTGTCTCTGATTGGGAACCATACTTAGGCAGCCCTTTTTCTCTCCTTGAGTTGTGGGATCTTATTTTTGTACTGCTCGGTAAGCCTGCAAGACGTGACGGTCGTTTACCATTGTTTATTATTTTGTTTAAGTGTTAAAAATAAATATCAAGATGAACACTTACCACGCTGCACCTTGGTCTACTCCTTTGGACAACCGTTACAGGGATGAATACTTTTGCAAGGCACTGTAAGTGCTATTTGACCAAGAAGGAGAGTGATGGAATACTGCATCAGATGATCTGGCCTCCACAATTCCCCGACCTCAACCCAATTGAGATGGTTTGGGATGAGTTGGACCGCAGAGTGAAGGAAAAGCAGCCAACAAGTGCTCAGCATATGGGGGAACTCCTTCAAGACTGTTCGAAAAGCATTCCCGATGAAGCTGGGTGAGAGATTGCCAAGAGTGTGCAAAGCTGTCATCAAGGCAGAGGGTGGCTACTTTGAAGAATTTCAAATATATATATATATATTTTGTTTATTTAACACTTTTTTGGTTACTACACGATTCCATATGTGTTATTTCATAGTTTTGATGTCCCAAGTGGCGCAGCGGTCTAAGGCACTGTGTCTCAGTGCTCGAGGTGTCACTACAGACCCTGGTTCGATTCCAGGCTGTATCACAACCGGCTGTGATTGGGAGTCCCATAGGGCGGTGCACAATTGGCCCAGAGGCGTCCGGGTTAGGGTTTGGCCGGTGTATGCCGTCATTGTAAATAAGAATTTGTTCTTAACTGAATTGCCTAGTTAAGTAAATGTTAAAGTACAAATAAAGAAAAAACATTGAATGAGTAGGTGTGACCTAACTTTTGACTGGTACCGTACAGTACATTGCATGACATAAAACATGACACACGTCATGAATGAATGATTTATGTTAATTTTTCTTCAACATTAATAATTATACTACTTTATTTACTTCATGACAATCCCCAAAACATTATTTACAGACAGGTATAATATTATTATTGTGTTGATGTTAATTTGTGTTTGTTCACACATACTGCAGCACATTGCACATGAGATACGACACAAACACAACGCGACACAAAAACACAGTCTGGCATTCGAAAAACAACAAAATAGCCACCCCACCAGTTGTTTTGGTAAACAATTCAGGAATGAGGCTGGCGAAATCACTGTCAAATTCATAGATGGAACTATGGATGCAAGGACTGACAGTAGTGTAGAGAAAATGGTGCTGTTGTAAAGCTCAAATCTACAAATTAAATAATAGAAAGAAATGTACATAGTCATCAATATGTATTTTCCTAAATTTTTATTTTCCATAAAATGTCCTTAGCTAAAAATACCAATACAGTATGTACACTCTAACTACAGCTATAGCGATGAGACTTGCCTACAGAACCCTCAAATCTGAGATAAAGCCATTCTAGAAAACCAGAAGCCAGTCAAAACCAAAACCATCACATTCCTTGCTATGACCTCAGGTCATATGCTCCTGCTCAAGTCTCTGAAGAGGTCAAACTCCGGGACAACCTATGACCCCTCTAGTTCTAGATTTACATTTTAGTCATTTAGCAGACGCTCTTATCCAGAGCGACTTACAGTAGTGAATACATTCATTTCATTTCATGCATTTTTTTTGTACTGGCCCCCGTGGGAATCGAACCCACAACCCTGGTGTTGCACACACCATGCTGGCGTTGCAAACACCATGCTCTACCAACTGAGCCACAGGGGGGCGAAACTGGGAGACACACTCCATTGTGATAGACAATTACATACTCACCTGATTTGTTTGATGTTAATAGTAAACGATTATTTACTTAACAAACAGTATGATATTTCTGTCCTGTTAATGCTGTGTTCTATGGTCTCCACTCTAGTTCCCTGCAGCTAATCTGGGCGTATGTTCACTAGAGATGGCTTGAGCTGACTAATGAGTTAAAGACTGCATTACATAGACAAGATGTGGTGGGTGTAACCAAGATAGAGATAGCCAGGAGGAGTTTAGAACAATTCCTCACTGTCTCTAAATCATCCTTGCATCTGGGAAACTAAGCCAGGGTGGGGTTAAGACAACAACCCACATGCAGATAACGACAGGATGAACCCAGAATGGATTATGATGCTCCTTGGTCTGCATTCGTTCAGGCTATTTTGTTTGGATTTCAGAGCAGCTGTTTGAATGTACCAGAGCGCAGAATAACTGATGAATTTACCAATGCTCAACGCCGGTTGAATATGGCCGGTGTCAGTAGACGTTAGGGAAATAATGTAATTTTAATTATTGCCAGCAGCACAGTTAGTCACCAATGTTTTGAATAAACATGTAAAAGCCTAACCAGCTCTGCTAGGTGAGTAGAATGGAGAGTGAAGATGTATTCTCTTGTTTGTGTCTGGAAGTAGCGTTAGCTAGCAAGCTAGCCAACTCTAGCCAGTTAACTTAGGTGTGAGGCAAGAAAATTATTATATTTTGTGAGGTCAGAGAGCTTGGATCAACCCTGCTCCTTAGTAGATTTTGGGGTTGAATAATCCTTGTGAGAATCAAGGACAGTGGATATTACGTACCATATTAAATATTGGCAGTATATATGGGCAAGAGCACGAATTATGTTTACAAATAGTCAAGCTTTGTTTCACACTGGTGAGCGTGTAGATTTGGGGCTTCTGTGTTGATGCAATATGTAGTGAATTTATTATTGGCGTGAAAATATGAAGAAACTCATACCAAACATCGCCACATTAGTAAACTATGTGGTAGAGCAGGGTCACAAGGTATTATATGGTAAAGTACAATCGGCGAAACAAGAGACAACATATTTGGGAGTTTTGAGAACAATGCGACTCAGGAAAACCCTAACCCAGCTTTTCATTTTTTATTAATTAGTAAAAAAATTTGGAAAACATAGTTTCACTTAGACATTATGGGGTATTATGTATGTATAGTATTGTATGTATTTGTATTTGTATTTACTAAGGATCCCCATTCACTGCTTCCAAGGCAGCAGCTACTCTTCCTGCAGTCCATTAAGGCAGTTATATACAATTTAAAATATTACATATACATTTCACAAAACTTTTCACAACACATTAAGTGTGTGTGTGACTCCTCACAGTCCCTGCTGTTCCATAAGGTCTATTCCTATCTGTTTTTTCAAATCTGATTCTCCTGCTTGCATCAGTTACCTGATGTGGAAAAGAGTTCCATGTAGCCATGGCTCTATGTAGTACTGTGAACCTCCCATAGTCTGTTCTGGACTTGTGTTGTTAAAAAGGCAGAGAAGCACTTTATTATGGACAGACTTCTCTCCATCTTAGCTACTGTTGCATCAACATGTTTTGACCATGACAGTTACAATCCAGGGTTACTCCAAGCAGTTTAGTCTCCTCAACTTGCTCAATGTCCACATTATTCATTACAATTTTTAGTTGAGGTTTATGGTTTAGTGAATGATTTCTCCCAAAAGTAATGCTTTGAGTTTTATAAATATTTAGGACTTATTTCTTGCCACCCATTCTGAAACTGACTGCAGCTCTTTGTTGAGTGTTGCAGTGATTTCACTCGCTGTAGTATCTGACGTGTATAGTGTTGTGTCATCCACATACATAGACACACAGGCTTTACTCAGAGCTAGTGGCAGGTCATAAGTAAAGATTTTAAAAAGTAAGGGAAGACCCCCATGAAATGGACAAAAATGAATGGCTACTTCATTGGGTGAACCATATACACAATCGCAAATACCACTCAAGTGGACATAAAAAATATATCGCTCGTTGGTGTTGATTTCAGCCTGTACATTTGGTGATGGTAAATCCCTCTTATGGCTAGGGGGCAGTATTTTCACGGCCGGATAAAAAACTTACCCGATTTACTCTGATTATTACTCCTGCCCAGAATATGCATATAATTATTAGCTTTGGATAGAAAACACTCCAAAGTTTCTAAAACTGTTTGAATGGTGTCTGTGAGTATAACAGAACTTATTTGGCAGGCCAAAACCTGAGAAGATTCCAAACAGGAAGCGCCCTCTCTGACCATTTCTTGCCCTCCTTTATCATCTCTAACCAAAACAGGGGATCTCTGGCATGACGTGACACTTCCTACGGCTCCCATAGGCTCTCAGAACCCGGGAAAAAGCTGAATGACGTAATTCCAAGCCCTGGCTGAAAAGCTTTAGCGCATTTGCTAAGTGGTCTATCAGCGGACAATGGGACTCATGCTCGTGCACGAGACGACCCCATGTTTTTATTCTATCGTCTTTGAACGGATACAACGACTCCTGGTCGGAATATTATCGCTTTCTTACGAGAAAATTGATTTTAAACAGCGGTTGACATGCTTCGAAGTACGGTAATGGAATATTTAGATTTTTTTTGTCACGAAATGCGTCGTGCTCGTAACCCTTCTTTACCATTCGGATAGTGTCTTGAACGCACAAACAAAACGCCACTGTTTGGATATAACTATGGATTATTTGGGACCAAACCAACATTTGTTATTGAAGTAGAAGTCCTGGGAGTGCATTCTGACGAAGAACACCAAAGGTAATAACATTTTTCTTATAGTAAATCTGATTTTGGTGAGTGCTAAACTTGCTGGGTGTCTAAATAGCTAGCCGTGATGGCTGGGCTATCTACTGAGAATATTGCAAAATGTGCTTTCACCGAAAAGCTATTTTAAAATCGGACATATCGAGTGCATAGAGGAGTTCTGTATCTATAATTCTTAAAATAATTGTTATGTTTTTTGTGAACGTTTATCGTGAGTAATTTAGTAAATTCACCGGAAGTTTGCGGGGGGTATGCTAGTTCTGAACGTCACATGCTAATGTAAAAAAGCTGGTTTTTGATATAAATATGAACTTGATTGAACAAAACATGCATGCATTGTATAACATAATGTCCTAGGGTTGTCATCTGATGAAGATCATCAAAGGTTAGTGCTGCATTTAGCTGTGGTTTTGTTTTTTGTGACATTATATGCTAGCTTGAAAAATGGGTGTCTGATTATTTCTGGCTGGGTACTCTGCTGACAATCTAATGTTTTGCTTTCGCTGTAAAGCCTTTTTGAAATCGGACAGTGTGGTTAGATTAACGAGAGTCTTGTCTTTAAAATGGTGTAAAATAGTCATATGTTTGAAAAATGGAAGTTTTCGGATTTTTGAGGAGTTTGTATTTCGCGCCACGCCCATCATTGGATATTGGAGCAGGTGTTCCGCTAGCGGGTGTTCCTGCTCCAATATCATTGGATATTGGAGCAGGAAGTGTGGAAATCTGAGGTTTGTAGTTTTTCTAGTGATTCCCTATCCAATATACAGTGTCTGTGGGGTCATTTTGCACTTCTTAAGGCTTCCACTAGATGTCAATAGTCTTTAGAATGTTGTTTCATGCTTCTACTGTGAATGGGGAGAGAATAAGAGGTCTTGGAATCAGATGACTGAGAAAATGACATGAGCTCAGTGGCTATATGTAACGGCTGTCGTCTGAAGAAGTGGACCAAGGTGCAGCGGAGTTAGTGTTCATTATTAGAATTTAATGTAAACAACGTGAACACTATACAAAACAAGAAAATGAGCAAACCGACAGCAAACAGTCCTGTCTGGAACAAAACACTGACAGAAACAATTACCCACAAACCCAAAGGAAAAACATGCTCCTTATGTGTGACTCCCAATCAGCAGCAACGAGCTTCAGCTGTGCCTGATTGGGAGCCACACACACGGCCCAAAACAAAGAAATACAAAAACATAGAAAAAGGAACATGGAACGCCCACCCAATGTAACACCCTGGCCTAACCAAAATAAAGAACAAAAACCCCTCTCTCTGGCCAGGGCGTTACAGTACCCCCCCCCAAAGGTGCGGACTCCGGCCGCAAAACCTGACTCTGAAGGGGAGGGTCCGGGTGGGCCTTCTTACGGCGGCGGCTCAGGTGCGGGACGTGGCCTCTGCTCCACCCTTGACGTCGCCCTCTTCGGTGGCGCACCTGGCCGCGCCGAAGGTCTGGTGGGCGACACTGACTGCACCCGGCTGGCGGCCGGCGATGGTTGCGCCCGGCTGGCGCGCGGTGATGGTTGCGCCCGGCTGGCGGGCGGCGATGGTTGCGCCTGGCTGGCGGGCGGCGATGGTTGCGCCCGGCTGGCGGGCGGCGATGGTTGCGCCTGGCTGGCGGGCGACCCTTGTTGCGCCCGGCTGGCGGGCGACCCTGGCTGCGCCCGGCTGGCGGGCGGCGATGGTTGCGCCTGGCTGGCGGGCGACCCTGGCTGCTCTGACGGCACTGACCCAGGATTCACCAGGCTGGGGAGACATGACAGAGGCCTAGCCCTAGGCGTAGGCACAGGACTCACCGGGCTGGCGGGCGTCCCTGGCCACTCCGGCAGTTCGGGGCAGTCTGGCCACTCCGGCAGGTCGGGGCAGCCTGGCCACTCCGGCAGGTCGGGGCAGCCTGGCCACTCCGGCAGGCCGGGGCAGCCTGGCCACTCCGGCAGGTCGGGGCAGTCTGGCCACTCCGGCAGGTCGGGGCAGTCTGGCCACTCCGGCAGGTCGGGGCAGCCTGGCCACTCCGGCAGTTCCGCGCAGTCTGGCCACTCCGGCAGTTCCGCGCAGTCTGGCCACTCCGGCAGTTCCGCGCAGTCTGGCCACTCCGGCAGTTCAGCGCAGTCTGGCCACTCCGGCAGTTCAGCGCAGTCTGGCCACTCCGGCAGTTCAGCGCAGTCTGGCCACTCCGGCAGTTCAGCGCAGTCTGGCCACTCCGGCAGGTCAGCGCAGTCTGGCCACTCCGGCAGTTCAGCGCAGTCTGGCCACTCCGGCAGTTCAGCGCAGTCTGGCCACTCCGGCAGTTCAGCGCAGTCTGGCCACTCCGGCAGTTCAGCGCAGTCTGACCTCTCTGGCGACTGTTGACTGGCGGGCAGCTCTGACGACTGTTGACTGGCGGGCAGCTCTGACGACTGTTGACTGGCGGGCAGCTCTGACGACTGTTGACTGGCGGGCAGCTCTGACGACTGTTGACTGGCGGGCAGCTCTGACGACTGTTGACTGGCGGGCAGCTCTGACGACTGTTGACTGGCGGGCAGCTCTGACGACTGTTGACTGGCGGGCAGCTCTGACGACTGTTGACTGGCGGGCAGCTCTGACGACTGTTGACTGGCGGGCAGCTCTGACGACTGTTGACTGGCGGGCAGCTCTGACGACTGTTGACTGGCAGGGCTGGGGACACGCACCTTGGGCTTGGTGCGGGGAGCAGGAACGGGCCGGACAGGACTGTGGACACGCACCTTGGGCCTGGTGCGGGGAGCAGGGACGGACCGGACAGGACTGGGAACATGCACTGTGGACTTGGTGCGGGGAGCAGGGACGGGCCAGACAGGACTGTGAACACGCACTGGTGAACTGAAGCGTGGAGCCGGTTTTGCCACTCGTCCTGGCTGGATGCCCTTCCTAGCACGGCATGTGCTGGGCATGTCCACCGGACGCACCGGGCTGTGCGGACGCACTGGCGACACAGCGCGCAACTCCGCATACCAAGGCTCCTCCAGATCATCCATCTGCAGGTCCTCAATCAACTGCCTCATCATCTTCCTCTCTTCCTCTGCCGTTATCCCCCACGAGAGCAGTGGTCTGGGCTCCTCCTCTGCCCTTCCGGACCACCCCATTAGCCCCCCCCCAAAATTTTCTTGGGGGTGTCTTCCGGGCTTCCTCGACCGACGCCAGCGACCCCGTCTGCTGGCCGGCGTCTCCTCCATTGACCGGACCTCCCTCTTCCGCTGCTTGGTCCCTTGGTGGTGGGTAATTCTGTAACGGCTGTCGTCTGAAGAAGTGGACCAAGGTGCAGCGGAGTTAGTGTTCATTATTAGAATTTAATGTAAACAACGTGAACACTATACAAAACAAGAAAATGAGCAAACCGACAGCAAACAGTCCTGTCTGGAACAAAACACTGACAGAAACAATTACCCACAAACCCAAAGGAAAAACATGCTCCTTATGTGTGACTCCCAATCAGCAGCAACGAGCTTCAGCTGTGCCTGATTGGGAGCCACACACACGGCCCAAAACAAAGAAATACAAAAACATAGAAAAAGGAACATGGAACGCCCACCCAATGTAACACCCTGGCCTAACCAAAATAAAGAACAAAAACCCCTCTCTCTGGCCAGGGCGTTACACTATACATCGTTTGACATGTTTCTACGAACTGTAATATGACTTTTTTGACTTTTCGTCTGAATTTACTGCACGAGCACAGTGGATTTGGATTACTCGACTGAACGCGCAAACAAAAAGGAGGTATTTGGACATAAAGGATGGACTTTATCGAAACAAATGAACATTTGTGGAACTGGGATGCCTGGGAGTGCATTCCGATGAAGATCAAAGGTAAGTGAATATTTATAATGCTATTTCTGAGTTTTGTTGACTCCACAAAATGGCGGATTTGGTTTTGTGACTGAGCGCCGTACTCAGATTATTGCAGTGTGCTTTCGCTGTAAAGCTTTTTTGATATCTGACACAGCGGTTGCATTAAGGAGAAGTGTATCTATAATTCTTTGAATAACAGTTGAATATTTTATCAACTTTTATGAGTATTTTTGTAAATTGATGTGCTCATTCACTGGAAGTTTCGGGAGGCCAAACATTTCTGAACATTACGCCAATGTAAAATGTTTTTTTTTATATAAATATGAACTTTATTGAGTAAAACATACATGTATTATCTAACATGTATTCCTATGAGTGCCATCTGATGAAGATCATCAAAGGTTAGTGATTAATTTTAGCTGTATTTCTGGTTTTTGTGACGCCTCTCCTTGCTTGGAAAATGGCTGTGTGGTTTTTCTTGTCTAGGTGCTGTCCTAACATAATCTAATGCTATGCTTTCACCGTAAAGCCTTTTTGAAATCTTACAGTGTGGTTGGATTAATGAGAAGATTATCTTTAAAATGGTGTATAATACTTGTATGTGTGAGAAATTTGAATTATGAGATTGTTGTTGTTTTGAATTTGGCGCCCTGCTATTTCACTGGCTGTTGGCGAGGTGGGACGCTATCGTCCCACATACCCTAGAGAAGTTAAAGATCTAGATAACTTTTCTGCATTCTCTGGACTAAACCTAATTATGATAAGTGTACAATATTACGTATTGGATCCTTAAAAAAATGAAACTTTTACATTACCTTGCAGCTTACCTATAAAATGGGCTGATGGTGAAGTAGACATACTCGGTATTCATATCACAAAATATATAAATAAGCTCTCCACAATGAATTTCAATAGAAATCTTGTAAAAATAGACAAGATCCTGCAACCATGGAGAGGTAAATACCTGTCTATTTATGGAAAAATTGCCCTGATTAACTCCTTAGTTACATCTCAGTTTACTCACTGTCACGGTTGTCGTAGGGTAAAGCGGACCAAGACGCAGCGGGGAAATGTGCACTCATCTTCTTTTATTTCAACGAACAAAGAAGGTAAACCAAAATAAATACATGCACCAAAAAAACACAACGACAAATAACAGGCCGGTAAGGCACAGAGCTATACACAACACAATCTCACACAAATACTAAAACAAACACACCTATTTATAGAACCCTCAATCAGAGGCAACGAGAAAACTCCTGCCTCCAATTGAGGGTTCAACCCCCAATAAACTAAACATAGAAATACAAAGAACTAGACTAAACATAGAAATACATTAACATAGAACAGTGCCCAAAACCCCGGAATATTAAATCAAACACACCACTAAATACACAACCACCCCGAACCACATAAAACAAATACCCCCTGCCACGTCCTGACCAAACTACAATAACAAATAACCCCTTCTACTGGTCAGGACGTGACAGTACCCCCCCCCAAAGGTGCAGACTGCGGATGCACCTCACACAAATAAACAAAATAACCCCAAAACAAAAATAAATCCCCTAAACTAAAGGGAGGGAAGGGAGGGTGGCTGCCGTCAACGACGGCTCCTGTGCTACACCCCCCCCCTCCCCAACCAACCTAACTGGAGGTGGCTCAGGCTCAGGTCTACTTCCCCCACCCAACCTGTCCACCCCTGCTGAATGCTCAGGGCTGTAGAATGTCTCTGGGAGCTCTGGACTGTAGGGCAGACTCACTCGGTTCCGGACTGTAGGGCGACTCACTCGGTTTCGGACTGTAGGGCGACTCACTCGGTTTCGGACTGTAGGGCGACTCACTCGGTTCCGGACTGTAGGGCGACTCACTCGGTTCCGGACTGTAGGGCGACTCACTTGGTTCCGGACCGTAGGGCGACTCACTCGGTTCCGGACCATTGGGCAACTCTGGGAGCGCCGGACCGTAGGGCGACTCTCCTGGTTCCAGACAGTGGGCCGTCTCTCTTGGTTCCGGACAGTGGGCCGTCTCTCTTGGTTCCGGACAGTGGGCCGTCTCTCTTGGTTCCGGACAGTGGGCGGTCTCTCTTGGTTCCGGACAGTCTGGACGAGGCACTGTTGCCGGACGTTCTGGACGAGGCACTGTTGCCGGAAGTTCTGGACGAGGCACTGTTGCCGGAAGTTCTGGACGAGGCACTGTCGCCGGAAGTTCTGGACGAGGCACTGTCGCCGGAAGTTCTGGACGAGGCACTGTCGCCGGAAGCTCGGGACTGGGCTGACGCACTGGATGCCTGATGCGTGGGGCTGGTAGTGGAGGTACCAGACTGGGGACACGCACCTCAGGGCTAGTGCGGGGAGCAGGAACAGGATGTACTGTACTGGGCTGATGCACTGGAAGCCTAGTGCGTGGGGCTGGTACTGGAGGTATCAGACTAGGGACACGCACCCCAAGGCTAGTGCGAGGAGAGGGAACAGGACGTACTGGACTGGGCTGACGCACTGGAAGCTTAGTGCGTGGGGCTGGTACTGGAGGTATCAGACTGGAGGCACGCACTTCAAGGCTAGTGCGAGGAGCAGGAACAGGATGTACTGGACTGGGCTGATGTACTGGAGGCCTGGTGCGTGGTGCTGGTACTGTCTTCACCAGCCGGCTAGCACGCACCTCAGGACACATAGTGGGGACTAGTAAGGAAATGTTTGGACTCACTACTGTTAAGTTGTTCTGGATAAGAGTGTCTGCTAAATGACTCAAATGTAACTTATTTTTGGATTATGATAGGGTAAGACTGGTGTAGTAAGCTAATAAGGATTTATTTTTTAGTAAGGTCAATGGGTATAATACTGTATATTTATTTGAAATTACCATTGTGTAAGGACAGATGCTGGGAGACGAGAAGCAAGTACAGGAAGTGAACATTCAATAAACAACAGACGTTAAACAGAACACGGACAGTGTCTGGGCAGGGGAAAAATAATGACATTAACGCTGACCCGGGGAACAAACTGAGGAGCAGACAGATATATAGGGGCAATCAACAAAGTAATGGAGTCCAGATGAGTCCAATATTGCACGTAATGATGGTAACCGGTGTGCGTAATGATGGGCCACCTGGCACACTCGAGCACCAGAGAGGAGGAGCGGGACCAGGCGTTACACAGTGAACAGATTATGCTTGAAATGTAGTTACTGCAACAACACATATTGGAAGGAGGGGTTGATTTCTGCTGCTATGGAGTTGGTAGTCAAAAATATTTTACATACAGCTTTGCGTTAAAGGGATACAACACCTCAATATCTACTTTGTCAGACAATTTTATACCTTGGACGTGTCCTTAAGTCCATGTTTATCATTCCATGTTTTCATAAAGAGCTCTGCTGTAGTGATTCCCAGAAGGAATGGAATTTTTTTTATCTGGGATTTGTACATCCATTTTGGGACTTTTAAAATAATTTATTATCTCCTCTATTTAAACCCTTCTAGGGTATTGGTATTTTATGTATAAATGACAGTGACAGTGTTGTTTAACACAGTAAACTCAATTTCTATGTTTCTTGATCCAACAAACATGTTTTTGCAACATACTGTACTTGGCCATAGGTCCAAGGACCTTTTGAGGTGTGTTTCAAAAGTTATTCATATAATGTGCTGGATGATGTCATGATTTTCTACTATTATCTAATTTTATGAGGAGTGCAATTATGTTGGGTTTCACATGGCCATGCTCTATGCAGAAATACATCTCTTATAAAATGTACAGTTGAAGTCAGAAGTTTACATACACCTTAACCAAATACATTTATACTCAGTGTTTCACAATTCCTAACATTTAATCCAAGTGAAGAATTCCTTTCATAGGTCAGTTAGGATCACCACTTTATTTTAAGTATGTGAAATGTCAGAATAATAGTAGAGAGAATGATTTATTCAGCTATTATTTCTTTCATCACATTCCAGTGGGTCAGAAGTTTACATACACTCAATTAGTATTTGGTAGCATTGCCTTTAAATTGTTTAACTTGGGTCAAAGTTTTGGGTAGCCTTCCACAAGCTTCCCACAATAAGTTGGTTGAATTTTGGCCCATTCCTCTTGACAGAGCTGGTGTAACTGAGTCAGGTTTGTAGGCATCCTTGCTCACACACGCTTTTTCAGTTCTGCCCACAAATCTTCTCTAGGGTTGAGGTCAGGGCTTTGTGATGGCAACTCCAATACCTTGACTTTGTTGTCCTTAAGCCATCCTGCCACAACTTTGGCAGTATGCTTGGGGTCATTGTCCATTTGGAAGACCCATTTGCGACCAAACTTTAACTTCCTGACTGATGTCTTGAGATGTTGCTTCAATATATGCACATAATTTTCCTACCTCATGATGCCATCTATTTTGTGAAGTGCACCAATCGCTCCTGCAGCAAAGCACCCCCAGAACATGATGCTGCCACCCCCGTGCTTCACGGTTGGGATGGTGTTCTTTGGCTTGCAAGCCTCACCCTATTTCCTCCAAACATAACGAAGGTCATTATGGCCAAACAGTTCTATTTTTGTTTCATCAGACCAGAGGACATTTCTCCAAAAAGTACAATCTTTGTCCCCATGTGCAGTTGCAAACCATAGTCTGGCTTTTTGATGGCGGTTTTGGAGCAGTGGCTTCTTCCTTGCTGAGCGGCCTTTCAGGCTATCTTGATATAGGACTCGTTTTACTGTGGATATAGATACGTTTGTACCTGTTTCCTCCAGCATCTTCACAAGGTCCTTTGCTGTTGTTCTGGGATTGATTTGCACTTTTCGCACCAAAGTACGTTCATCTCTAGGAGACAGAACGCGTCTTTCCTGAGCGGAATGACGGCTGCGTGGTCCCATGGTGTTTATACTTGCGTACTATTGTTTGTACAGATGAACATGGTACCTTCAAGCATTTGGAAATTGATCCCAAGGAGGAACCAGACTTGTGGAGGTCTACAATTTTTCTGAGGGCTTGGCTGATTTCTTTTGATTTTCCCATGATGTCAAGCAAAGAGGCACTGAGTTTGAAGGTGTGCCTTGAAATAGATTCACAGGTACCCCTACAATTGACTCAAATTATGTCAATTAGCCTATCTGAAGCTTCTAAAGCCATGACATCATTTTCTGGATTTTTCCAAGCTGTTTAAAGGCACAGTCACTTTAGTGTATGTAAACTTCTGATCCACTGGAATTGTGATACAGTGAATTAGAAGTGAAATAATCTGTCTATAAACCAATTGTTCGAAAAAATTACTTGTCATGCACAAAGTGCAAACCAACTTACCAAAACTATAGTTTGTTAACAAGAAATTTGTGGAGTTGTTGAAAAATGAGTTAATGACTCCAACCTAAGTGTATGTAAACTTTTGACTTCAACTGTAGATATTCCATACAAATCTGCCGTTCCCAGCTACAATAGTCATTTACAACATTAACAATGTGTACACTGTATTTCTGATCAATTTGATTTTATATTAAATAGACAAAAAAAAAGTTGCTTTTCTTTCAAAAACAAGGACATTTCTAAGTGACCCCAAACTTTTGAATGGTAGTGTACATAAGCTTAACTTTGATTTGAATATTTCTTAAACTAGACCATTAACAAATTGTTTGTTTTAAAGCAATGTTTCTTTGTTGAAAGTTGATACTTTAAGAGTATAGACCGTGTTATTGTTTTGACAGTTGAGAAGTTCAGTGAATGAATTTGCAACAAAGTTGTATCTCACTTAAGTCCCATGCTCATAGAATGGCACCCTCTAAGATTCAGAAAAGATTGCCTATTTTTTGCTATTGAAGTCACACACCCGACTGTACCTAAGGTGCAGGAGATGAAGAGCAATACCGTAATGGAATAAAGTCTCAGAATCAATGCACAAATTTCATTTAATTAGCTTTCAAGACCTTCAACAGAGCATACACAAACAAACAGTGACCACATATAGCTAATGTGTGTCAATGCAATCAAACATGATGAGCAACATCTGCGTTTAAACACATGCTTGAAAGCCTAAAATATACAAATACCACAAAGTGAGGTTTGTAATGTTTTACCCCATGCTTAAAAATTATTAATGCTGTATGGTATAATTAAGCAATAAGGCCAGAGGGGGTGTGGTATATGGCCAATATACCACGGCTAAGGGCTGTTCTTAAACACGATGCAACGCAGAGTGCCTGGATATATTGGCCATATACCACAAACCCCAGAAGTGCCTTATTGCTATTATAAACTGGTTACCAATGTAATTAGAGCAGTTCAAATAAATGTTTTGTCATACTCGTCAGCCAATCAGCATTCAGGGCTCGAACCACCCAGTTTATAATAGACTTTATTGATACACTTCACTCTTTACATCTTGAATAGTAAAGACAAGGGAAGTGGAACACAACAAAGTATTGCATTTCCATGTTGGTTCATCAGTAGTCATTTACACAAAATAATAATACAACATTTTTATCAAGTTGTACATGTTAACTTGACTGCTATAAATACATGCTGAAACACTTATTGAGCTAAGTGTCAATTTTTTCCCTCCCAAGCGAGCATATGTGTTTAACAGATGGTAGTGTTTAATACACTCAGGGTTTAGTCTGTGGATATCTCACTGGTGGAAGGGAAAGGGAAGGTTGTTCTCAAGCCTTCCACTAACTTTCACGAAAGCCTCATCAGAAGCCTGCTGCAGAAGACCAGTGATGGTGAGATTGAGCTGGTTCACCACAGACATGCTCATCTCCATGACTCCAAGTTTTCAATGATCATCTGGATGGCCTGCTCAAGAATGGAGGCAATGGTGCTGGTCAGCTGTTTGAGGAGCACAGGCAGGGTGGTTATCTCCTCATAGTCATGCAGCTTCAACTGGGTTTCCTTCAGGAACTTAGTGGCACCATCCAGGAAGAACTGGACGGTGTCCCAGAAGTAGATTGACAGCACGAAAACATGCTGGCCGACAGCATCGAAGGCTTCCTCAATGTGTTTGCCTGAAGTGATGAGGTGCGTGAAGATCTCGTACTTGTCTGCAAAGCTGTTCAGGGTGGATGTGATGGCAGGGAGTCTCTCCTTCAGGCCCAGGAACATGTCGTGGAGGACCTCCTTGTTGTCAGCAACCTGTAGTTTTAGATTACCGGCGTCCTTGGTAGTAACTCTGATGACCAAGATGTCAACATCATCCTCTGGGGCAGACTGTTGGATATAGGAGAAACATAAGAGTAAATAACAATTTCAAAATACTTTAGCAATAGGGTGACGTATCTGATGTGTAAATAGGCGCACAATAAATATGTTAAGATATGAAAGACACTCACAGCATAACGGCTGTAGAGTCTAGCGCTCAGCTGAGATGGTTTCCTGCCCTGGAGTTCAAGACCCAACAACCCAGTGGATGGAGTAGAGATGGAAGCACTGACTCCATCTCTGCGGGCAGCATAGCGGAAGTTCACATCAGTGAAGGTTGGGCTGGTGATGTCCACATTCAGGGTGTGACGGGAGACACTAAGAAGTTGAAGAAAAACATGACAAGCATAATCAGTTACCATCTTAATTTATACTTGTGTGGTTAAGGTATTTATAATAGTAAAGCTCAGCCCTTGTTTTATTTCAGACATTGAGATAATGAAGTTAAGATACTTTTTACAATATTTACCTTCCCTCATCTTGGCGTTTCTTCCTGGTATTCACAAATCAAATAAAACCAACTGTGTTAACTGATATTGAAATATCTTCAAATCTACATAATGTCTGTTAATATGATTAACATTGTGAGACTAAATAATGTCCCAATGGGTATTATACATTGAGAAGGGGTCTGTTAATTAAAAAGAAAGTATTACCTCATAGAGTGGGTAATCACATTCTGAATGTCCATGGTCAGGTCAGCATGGGTCAGGATAATCTTGCCAGTCAAGCCCAGGGCTTCATTATCAACATTTGCTTTGATGGAAGCTTTTGAAAGTAGTTAGAGTTACAAATCATTTGAATAACAATTTACAGTAAAAGATCAGTGACAATATGATTCGTTTTTCATCTATTACTTAAAAATAACGCCAATTTCAAAGAAATTTACCATCCATGTCATAATCCAGGAGAACAATGGCAGAGGTAGCAGATGACTTGAGTGTGGCTTTGAAAACAGGGGAGTCACCCTCCAACTCAGCTGCCATATCTGTGGTGTACACAGGAGTGGCAATCTTGGCGGTGGTAGAGATCTTCTGCTTGGTACCTGTCAGCTCGACAGCAGTCTTCTCAAAGAGCGAAATGTCACCCACGTTGCTTGGCTGAGACATGTCAATCTCAACATCAGCAGTCAGTGATGTCAATGGTGCAAAGTCAATGGTAGCCTGGGCTATATGCTTTCCCTTGGTGTTGAAGGTAATCGCATTGGCTTCGTTGTTGCTGGCGAATTTCAGCACTGCATACACACGGCTCACGGATGCCTCAACAGCCAGGTTCTCGTCCACATCCATCTCCAGGATAGTTGTCTCATCGTTGCTGAGTTTAGCATTGGCAATGACCTTTGAGGTGGAGCGTAGGCCATCAGCATTCAGGTAGATGTTAGCTTCATTGTCCAGAGCTCCCAAAACAGCATTGTATTCAAGGATTGTGCCATCAATGTTGCCCCTGATGGATGACTCCACAGAGATGTACTCAAGGGTTCCCTCTAGCTTCAGGCTGTGGTCAGCCTCTGCCTTGCCAATTGCTTTGATAAGGGGCAGGTTGAAATCACCTTTCAGCTTCAATGTAGAGGCAGCATTTGGCTTGGTCTTGGTGTCTGCAACAAGTTGCTGGTTGGCTTCCAGGTTGAAGATGGGCAGGGCAATCTTTGCGATGGTAGCCACAGACACCGCAGCTTCCAGTTTGTCAGTGTTCAGGCTGATTGTGCTGTCATGGTTTCCCTCAATGTGGGGGTTCTCCAGAGACAGGGATGTGGCCAGCTTAAGTCCTCTTTTCGTGGTCAGGCTGCTGGTGCCATCAAGCTTGGTCTTAAGAGCCTCAAAAATGGAGGCTGTGGTAGCTCCCAGGCGGAACACAAGGTCGTCCTCAGTGTAAAGTCCGGCATTGGCATTCAGATTGAAGATGGGTGACTTCAGGTAGAGTTCGGCGATCAGGTTGCCCAGAGAGTGAAAATGACTCTTCTGGTACAGGATCTTGGAATCAACATCAAGAGACTGCTCTGTGGTGGTCAAGATGTTCTTCAAGCCAGTATGCTCATACAGGTTCAGATCATTGGTGGCTGGGATGCGCATGTTAAGGAAGGATAGCTCAATCTCAGGGATGCTGATAGGGGTTGTCAAGAATTCAAGATTAGCCTCACTGTTGACAGTAGCAAATATACCAGCCTCTTTTTTGTTGTTGTCAACTGTGAAGTTGTAGGAGTATTTGTACTGGTTGAAACGGGCAAGAGCCACAGTGTTGATCTGTTGAGTTTCAGGCTTGATGATGGCAGAGTAGTCGTTCTGGAGATCAATCTTGGCCACCAGTGCCTCGTTGAAGCGGAGCTTGGTGTTTCCCTTGTTCTGGAAGTCAAAGAGAACCTCAATTGGATCTATCACAATGTTGAGTGAGTTGGACAGGATTCCACTGAGATCTCCAACAAGCTCTGTGTCATGGTTTGCCTTCAGTTCAATTCTCAAATATCCATAGCTAGCTTTTCCAGATGCCACCAGAAGGCTGTTCTTGACCTCTGGGCCTTCTGCTTCAAACCGGGCATCAAATGTGATGTGACTGTACATGACTGCATCAGCGTTTATGGTCTGCTTCATCTTCAGAGGGACAGTGTCAGTTTCAGCTGAGATTTTCAGGTTAGCAGTGCTCGGACTGATGGCGAAGTGAAGGTCACACTTGTGTGTGACCTCGTGAAAGTTGAACATCATAGCACCATCATTTCCAACGGTCAGAGTGATTGTTGTGTCCTCCAGGCGGGCAACAGCCTTTTGGGTCACAAAGGCTCCATTGGTGAAGCGAAGGATTGGGATATTGATCTGGTGGCTGTAGGTGGTGTCCACAGAGGCAGATATTCCACCCTCCATAGCAAAGAAGGCATTATTGACAATGTCAGTCGTGTAGTGTGCAGTGGTTGCCTTGACTGTAGTCTTAGCTGAGGCCTGGGATGAGAATCCGTAGATGATCACTGATGCCTGATGTTCAACTGCAAGTGCATTGTGAATGAACTTAAAGGTCTCTGCAACAATCATGCGTCTCATTTTGGGGATGGCAACACGAACACTGGAGTTCAGGTTGAAATTGAGGATCTCAATACTGGGTGATGTGGCCTGGGTGGCCAGGAAAGCAGTGAACTGAGGAGTCATCTCATTTTCAGTGTTGTTCCAGAGCTCAGCAGAGCTCCTGATGCTGTAGACTGGGGTGATGACACTGATCTTACCATAGAGCTTGCCAAAGCAAGGGACACTGATCTCACTGGGAATGGCAGGGAGCTTGATCTCAGGGATCTGGAGAGTTGGAATCTCTAGGAGCTTCTCTGTGGCCACCTTAGGGAGGGCAGGGAAGGAGAACTCTGGGAATGTGAGCTCTGGGAGAGTAATGTCAGGTAGGGTTGGCAGGTAGCTCATGGTCAGGTCTCCAAAGAAAGCATCCAAATCAAGCATCTGGATCTCAAAGTTGACAATGAAGTCGATGAGCTCTGTGACCTTCTGCTTGATATCATCAAAGGAAACGGTGGTGGCTGGCACTGTGTGGAAACCCAGGATAGTGAACTCAGGGATATCCAGCTGTGTTGGAATTTCAATCTCCTGAAGCTTCTCCAGGCTGATCTTCATGGAGGGCATGACCAGGTCAGTGAGAGGGATGGTGAATGATCGGAAGTCCAGCTCAGCTGTCTTCAGTCCAGTAATTACTCCCTCAATGATCTGCTTGACCTCGCTGACAATTTGTTGTTCACCAGCATACTTCTGGATCACCTCAAACACATTGCCGAACACCTCATTGATGATGGTGGTGACCATGGTGTAGTGTTCGCTCAACTGCTGCAGGAATGAGATGATATAATGTCTGAGGTCCATATTGGTAATTCTCTGCTTCAGGATGTCAGAAATTGCCTTAAGGTCATTAAGGATGGCATGGTCAGCTATGTCCTTCACTGTTTTGATCATGTCTGCAACTTTGATTTCCCTCAGATGTTCAATGAAGTTAAGTGCAGATGACACAACAAAGTTGACAAACTCTCTTGAAGCCTGAAGTTTCTGTGGGATCTCAAGTGCCTTGATCAGCTCGTTTACATGAGCGGTGTATTCAGCAATAATCTTGTTGACTTCATCCACATAGGCATTGTAATCAAATGACTTCAGCTTCTGGATAACAGAGTCGAGATACTCGTTCAGCTGGTCAATCACCTGTTTGATCTCAGTAGCTTTCAAGTAGTTGATGGCTTCTTCCAGCATCTGCATTACCTCCCCTGGGATATCGATGGCCTTCAGCTTGTTAACAAGGACCTGAATTGTTTCACCAATTTTTAACTGCTTAATGAGGTCCACAACCTTCTCCAGGACTGCTTCAACCTTCTTGTCAACATCATATTTGACAATCAGTTCTGTCAACTTGGCATGGAAAGCATTCAACTTACCAAAGATGTCGAAATCCTGAATCACTTCCTTGACAGGCTCAATAGCCTTGCTGAATCTTTGCCAATCTTGCTGAAACTGATCTATCAGCTGCTCAACATAAGCTTCCAAGTTGAGGGAGGTAATGCAGTTCCTCAGATCCTCAACAAATTGGGTTCTGTCAAAGTTCTCAATGAACTGCTTCAATTCACTCACTGCGTTTTCAAGCTTAGCCTTGATTTCAAACTGTGCATCAATGTCGTGCAGGAGTGCAATGCTGCTGTCCTTCAGTTTCTGCATGTCAATCTGCTTGATCAGCTCTTCAATGGCATCAATGACAGCTATGATAATTGTAGTTAATTCATACTCCTTGTTGATGGCATTCAGCTCCTGGTTGAGCCTCTGGATGACAGTTTCAGATAGGCTGCCACTCGCAATCATATCCTTGGTAACATCAACAATTCCCTGAATGCAGGATGACAGATCAATCAGCAGGTTTTCAAAAGCTGTCTTGAGGTTCACCAGAAAGGCCTCTAGGTCTTCCAGAGAGATGGCATACATCTGGGTGAGGGTAATCAGGTCCTGTTTGAGCTGGACAGCCTTGCCTTCAAGATTCAGTTTGGTAACAAAGTCACTCACATGCTGGGGCAGAGCCTCAAGCTTAGCCTTGATCTCTTCACTGTTAATGTAATTCTGCAGTTTCTCTGCCATGCTCACAATAGTGATCTTGATGTTTTCCAGGATTGCAGGCAAACTTTCAAGGAAGGGCAGGTTAATCAAGTGACTGTCAGTGTTCTTATCATACTTCAGGAAACCAGAAATTGTGAATTCCTGCTCTTCACTGGCAGCTGTGTTCAGGAGGCCGGTGAGGAGGGTTGCAGACAGCTCCAGTCCAAGCCTTTCATCATTGTTGTAGGCACTCACTTCCTGATTGAGAGCATGGTTGTTCACCTTGGACTTCACCCTGAGTGTGGCTTTCTGCTCCTGGGGAGTCAAAAGTGTGTCCATCTTGTTGTCCAGTGTGGTCTCCAGGGAGAAGCCATTGTCCAGCTGCTGAGTGATGGAGGCTCTGCATTCATGAGAGCTGGCAAAAGCCAGGGGCTGTGCTTTAAGAAGGAACTTTCCATATAGCTGAGCGCTCTGCTTGCCATACAAGGTCAGGTCACCATCAGCATTGAAGATGGCGTCAAGATTGAAGTCGAAGGGAATAATGCTGGCACGGATGGTGTTGTCGAAGCGGAAAGGCTGGGAGTTGAAGCGGGCATCATTTTGGATCCTTGCAGCAAGGCCAACAATTTCAAGCTCAGTGTTGTGGCTCATGTGAGCACCGTGGAGCTTTCCAGTAGTGCTGCACTTAGCATTAGCGGTCAAGTCTGCATAGTTGATCTCATAGGTGTGTTTGAGCTCTTCCTCACCATAGGCTGCCTTCAGGCTTCCAGTAAAGTCAATTTTGTAGACCACTGCCTTTAGCTGAGCCTTGTTGACTAGGTTGGCTTCCAGCAGTTTCAGGTCATTGTTCACATTTACAGAGGCAGTGTAGTCCCGAAGGTCAATGGTGATGTCATGTGTATAGGAAGTGCTCTCGCTGACAATGGCCTCAGCCTTTGAGGTGAAGGCAAGGGTGGAGAGAGTGATGGTCAGTGCGTTGGCATTCTCAACCTTCATGTCATTCAATGCACTCTTGGTGTCAATGGACAGAGTAGCCTTGGAGGCATCAATTCCACCGTTGAAGGTGTTCTCCATGGTGAACGGGCCCTGCAGGGTGGTTGTTCCGCTTGTGGCCAGGCCATCCTTGTTCATTGTCAGGGTAGCTTTGTGTGCAGCTTTGTTCTCAAGCAGCTTTACAGTGCCATCACTGTTTACAGTCAGGCCATTGACATCCAGGGAGGCAGTGAGAAGAGAGTATATGCGATTTGTTGAGTATTCAGTGTTGGTCTCCATCTTGATTGTGACTGCTCCAGAGCCAACAGAACCATCAACCTGGTTGTGGATATTCATGCCAAGGGCATTGGTGTCACATTTCAGGGACAGCATGTTATCCTTGAACACAAGTTCAGCAGCATGGGTCAGGATGTCTTCGAATGCTTTTGTGTTAGATACAACAGACAGCTCGCCATTGGCGAAGGATGCAGCAATGGTGTTCTGGGCCTTAAGAATTGTTGAATCAATTTTCAGGGAAGATTCAATCTTTGCCTCTGGTCTGAATGGGAAGATGGTAAAAGACTGGGTTGTGATTGTGGTGCCATAGACAGGTCCTGCTTTGACTGTTCCCTCCAAGTTGCTATCACCAGAGATCTTCAGTGTTGGAGCCAGTATTGGCGCTTCAGAATTGAAGCCAACTTGGCCGGTGTGCTCTAGATTTACATTCAGACCCATGGGGCTTGTTGCTTCGATTTTGCTGCTGGATTTCACATTGATCTTGTTGTCTGTAACAGTGCCAACTTCCCTTATGCTAATGCTGGCATCAATGAGCTTGTGGCTCACGGAAGTCTTCACATGGGCCTTGATGGAATCAGCAGGAGTGGTGGCAAGCAATCCAGATCCTATTTACAACACAGAAGGAACAATTATTGATTATTGCACAACTAAACATGTTTCAGATGGTGTAATTCTCAATTAAATACAAAGGCATTAGAAAATGTCTGGAGGTGGTACACTACCTTCAATCGTGATGCACAGGAGTTCCAATGAGCAGCTGCCTGTCACATCAAACTTGGCAGAATAGCTTGGTGTCTCAACGGCATCTTTGCCAGCAGACACTGAGCCCTCCAAGTTGTAGAAGTTGCTCTTCACCTTTGTGGACAGCTGAGCTTTTCCAAAGAGGGGCACAAACACATCAAGGGTCTCTGGGATGAAAAGCTCAGGGATGGGGATCTCCATGGATGCAATGTCCAAGCCAAGCTGGGGCAGAGCCAGGTGTGGTGTGGTCAGTGCAGCTGGGAAGTTCAGCTCCTCAGATGATTTTCCACCAAGAGGGAGGGGAATGGCGATGAAGATATGCTCATTGTTGAAGTGGTAAGCAGCTGTGGCCTCGCTGTTTAAGAAAATTAGATTTAATCATGAATTAATCATGGAATCCAAAAAAATCTGTTAATGTATTGATAGAAAATTATTCTTATGGTAGTTGATTGATGTAACTTACGCATTCAGGAACAGTTTCTCAGGCAGAGTCATCTCTGGCATCCCAGGGACTCTCAGGTTCTGCAGGTATGGGATATCAGCAGCATATTTCTCCAGGTAGTTGTTGGTTGCCTGTAATATAAATATATAGTCATATATTACAGTTTAGAGAGGACAAAATATTGATCAGACGATAAAAGTATTTTTGTTTAAGTATTACCTCCACGGACTTGGTGAGGATGTGATGGACCTTCATGTCGGTCTGGCCCACCTGCTGATCAAGAACATCACTGACCGTCTTCTGGATTGCCTCGGCATGAGGGAGAATGTTCTGGATCTCAGAATTCATGTCAGACTTGACCTCAGCCACAATCTTCTCGTCATCTACAAAGTAGGAGAAATTCATGTGTAAATTAAATTACATTTTAATAACTTTCCCGTGATTACTTGACATTTAAAGCCTGGAAAAGCTCTCAGAAATGTAAAGTTAAAGTTGATCAAGAAGCAAAACAATTCATCGTACAAAGGTTGGTCGATATTGAAAGCCTGCATACCATATTTTAGGGTGATCTTTTGCACTGAGGTGGTCTCTGGGAGCTTGATGTCACTCTCAAGCTCAAGTTCCAGTTCCTCACCACGCTTCACGTTGGCTGTAACTGTGGCATCAGCCTTGATTGAAGGGACAAGCAGCTGCACCTGCAGCATAGCATCCTTCATGGCCTCAATTCTGCATAGAAAACCATGAGTCCGTTGGAATTTGGAAGAAAGGGAAAACAGAAGAAACCAAAACAGGGAAGTACTTTGTGGGGTAGCATTGTCAGCTTACTTAGCGCGGCCAACCAGGGACAGCTGAGGGATGTTCTTGTTGATGAGGTCAATGGAGATGGAGTGTATTCCTTTGCCCTTGGTGTTGCCATCCACAACGCCCAGTCTGATTCCAGCCTCCAAGTCAAAGTCAGGGATCTGGATGTCGGTGGTGATGACATTCTTCCTCCTGTTGTACTTCACAGTGGCTGTGGCCTCAGTGGGGTCAGCACCTGTGTCCAGGATAAACTGAATAAGTTAGTCACCAAGGAAAAGGTTGTACGGTAGATATGGAAGGACTGTGTTACTCTAAAAGAGGGCTTTTGTAACTTAGAGCTAGCTATACCTTCTGCCTTCAGGACCATCTTTACAGTGTCAACTTTCTGACGACCTTCTTCTCCCTCCCTGAGGAGTTCGTAGCCGATGGTGGCCGTGTATTCAGTGACCTCACCAGTGGGGTGGAGCTCCACAGCAAGCCTATAGAAATGTTTCATTTCCAAAAGTTAAGGCTAAGATCAATTTCTACCTGAAAATAGGAAAACATATATGGAGCACGTTAAAATGTATTTGCATCGAACTAGTACTTACTTGCTATCTCCGGTAAAGGGGAAATAGGGTGCTGTGTCATGGGAGCTAGCATCAGAGTACTGAAGGGTGGTGCAGTACTTCATACCAGCTAAGAATGGAGTGCACTCAGACACATCAATTCTGTCCTCTACCAGAGACGGGATGGGTTTCACTCCAGCAGAGGTCACTTCGAACAGCTTGTTGCTATAATTGGGGTCGTGGAAAGGAAATGTTTAGGCTCTGATAAATATTGGTCATCAAGTATTATCTAAATGATACTCTGACACTTACGTGATGCTGATGAGCTTGGCAGGACCCTGAGGAGCAGGGATGGTCAGCTTGACCTGGTTGTCGGCCATGGCGATCTTAGCGCTGAGCCCACTCTCGTGGTATAGGCTGGTGTGCATCTCCAGGCCAGAGAGAAGGTACTCAGGAATGTGGGAACCAACCCGGGCCACAAACTCAATTCCAGCGGAGGGCATGAAGGAGACCTCGCTCTGTGGGAAAGGGATCAGTCAAAGTATATTATATAGATATGCAAAAAGACTGATGGACTTCACATGTATTAGGGTTACTACAAATAGAAAACAGATCAGTGAAAATAAATATAAAAGTTTACCATGTCGGGTGTAATGTGTAGTCCTCCTTTGATGCCAGGGGTGAAGGTACCAGACAGGGCAATCTTCAGTGGCACACCAGTGGCAGTTGGCAGGAAGAATTCGTTATCCATGAAGATGTAATGGGCGAAGACTTCATTGTCAGTGTTGGTCATCAGTCCCTTCATAAGCTGTGGAACATGTACAGTTGAAGTCAGAAGTTGACATACACCTTAGCCAAATACATTTAAACTCGGTTTTTCACAATTCCTGACATTTAATCAAAATAAAAATTCCCTGTTTTAGGTCAGTTAGGATCACCACTTTATTTTAAGAATGTGAAATGTCAGAATAATAGTAGAGTGACTTATTTCAGCTTTTATTTCTTTCATCACATTCCTAGTGGGTCAGAAGTTTACATACACTCAATTAGTATTTGGTAGCATTTCCCTTAAATTGATCAACTTGGGTCAAACGTTTCCGGTAGCCTTCCACAAGCTTCCCACAATAAATTGGGTGAATTTATGAATATGTAATGGGCGAAGACTTCATTGTCAGTGTTGGTCATCAGTCCCTTCATCAGATTTCAGATTTTGGATAGTAAATTGAGCTTTAATTTTTTATCATTGATATGTCATTCTTGCCAGATGAGTTAACATTAATGTATATCTGAAGTGATAGTGTTGCTTTTTTCCATATCTTTATACATACATCAGTGGGGAACATCTTGAGTACGTTGTCAATCATCAGACCAGCAGAGTAGGCCATCTTCTCCATCTCATTGGTCTTCAGGTATCCAAGTTCATTTCCCAGCAGTCTCAGGTAAACCATAGCCTCAGGGGACTCCTGAGTCTTCAGATCCCTGACCAGTTTGTTGAGGTTGCGGCCGATTTCTCTCACGATGTTCTGGGAAGCCTACAGAATATTTTTTTCAAGGAAAGAGGCAGTTAGCTCATGCTACAATTAAATAACTAGGATTAAAATCACCCTAATTAAAATGTTTGTGTTGGAAAGAGGAAGAACATAGTATGGTTTTGAATACCTGTCTCTTCATTCTGTCTTTCTTCAGAGCGGGCATCATCCTCTTCATGACCTCATTGACCTGCAGGGGCATCTTGTCAGAAACGAAGTAGACGGTCTTTAGAACTGTGTCAGGGAAGAATCCGTTCTCTCCGAACAAAGCCTCAACAGTTGGCTCAAGTCCTTTGCCTTCCATGCCAACCTTACAAGTGAAGAGAATGTTCACCATGAGACTGATAGAAAAATAAGTGTATATTCTGTAAAAAAAAAAACATCATCCCTATAAGAGGCTTAGGGAAACAACTTATATTGTATTTTTTACCTCCACCATGTCAACACTGTAGCCGAAGGCCTTCAGGGTCATCTCCAGCATGACTTCCTTGGGCAGATAGCTGGTGCCCTCGAAGAGCATATTTCCTTGCACAGATCCAATCATGTAGTTGCGGGAGAACTTGGTGGGATCCATGACAGTTCCAACCTCATTTCCCTGCAGGGCATCAAGAATCTTCTGTCTCAGCCTTTAATGGAAGGAATAATTTATTACATGGTCAAACCTATGATGAGGAGGGAACAACCGAACAGAATATTTCTGTTAGCTGAGGCAGTAAATACTGCAGATGATATCTCTCACGTACTCCTGGGTCTCGGCTGCTGTGGATGCCAGTATATTAGTCAGGTGGGAGATGACAAAGCTCTTGGCCTGCTGGTCTTCTTCGATTGGCAGAGCGGCGGCCAGCTGAGCCAGTTCAGCAGGCTGAGGGTCCTTCATCAGCACCAGGTAGGCAGCAACACGCTTCTGCAGGGGGCTAGCACCACTCAAAAGAACCTGCATGAGCACCTCTCTGCCCTGTAAACAGGAGAATGTGTATAACAGTTCTGCAGTGAACGAAGAGTTGACAGTTTCCATATACATTTTTTAAAGCTAATAGGATAAGAGTGAGTTACCTCCTCAGGGACAGGGGTCTGTCTAAATGCCTGAATGGCAGCCTGTTGGACTTCAAGGGAAGCGACGGGCTCATTTACACACTGGATCACAGCAGACTTCAGGGCAGGACTGGCGGCTCCCATGGCTGCAGCCATGTTACCAATAACCTGTGGAGCAGAAGGAAGCAAACATGAATTATTCTGATTCAAATTGTTGCTGTGTGAGTAAACCTGAAAAAGCTATGGGGAGCGATGGAACACACCCTCAGGGCCAGGAAGTTCTGCTCCTTGTCACCGGTGCAGTCACCCAGCTGGGCAACAGCAAACTCAGCCACAGCCTCGATCTCAGGGGTCACTTTGCCCTCGGCCTTGTAGAATCTGAAGAGGAACACATTGTCAGAATTTCATCGTCTGCATCTGCTTAGTTCCATTTAGAAAATATGTTGCTTTAAAATGTCTGTTTACCTCTTGACAACATTGCTCAGGGCATACAGGATAGGCTTGCTCTGCTTGTACCGTGCCATAGCCAGCATGTCGTTGACCAGGAGGGCAGAGGGGTTGGGGACCAGTCCCATAGCGAACACGACGGCATCAACCTCAAAGGCAGAGTTGTCAAAGGTCCTGAGGATCTGCATGATGGCACTGCTGCACTCTGGGGTACCGCACTGGGCCAGAACCTGGTAGGTCAGTGGTCCGGACACCTTCAGGGCCTCGGGGATAGCAGGGCTCAGGGTCTCAGCCTTCATTCCACGGACCATGCTCACAAGCTGCTGGAAGAGGTGGGCTCTCTTCTCACCGTTGGACAGAGTGGCCAGTTCCCTCAGGACGGCCAGAGGAGCATCCTTGTCCTGAACAACGCTCTTGTCCTCAGCAGCCTCCATTGGCAGACCCTTGAGGTTGGCCACATCTGCAAGAAGATAAAGTCAGTTTTGACACTGAGCAGGTGAAATCCTTTTTCAATTATCTCTGACTGCCTACGATAATCATCTTCATAATTAGAATGCAATGTAAGGGATACTTACTGTGGTCAAAAACTCTCTCATTGTATGTGGAAACCTCCAGCAGAGTCAGGAACTGCTTGCCAACGTTGGTAACTCCATACTCTCCCCTGTGGAAAGCCAAAGAGATGATAAAGACTTATGCAACATCTCTTAACATTGCAGGTACATATTTCATAAAACATTACAGGCATAATGTTTTACACACTTGTGAGAGAAAGGCACCAGGATGTGCTTCTCAGTGCAGGCACCAGAGATCATGTGCTTCTTGTCATTGTCAAACTTGTAGTTGCAGGTCTGGGAGCTTCTGATCAGCTGAGCAAGAGGATAGTGCTGTAGGAGGATAAATTATTATTGTTTACGTTTTTTTGTCAAGTTCAAAAGTGAATAAGGAGTAATATTAGTTGTCATTTCAGCTACTGGAGCGGAGAAAGATAATTACTTTGAAGGGTTTTTGTAAAGGAGTTAAAAAGTGAATTAGGATTAATAAATTATTTAGGGTTTATTTCAGAATCTAACCAGCAACTTTTACTTTCTTGCAGTCTTACCATGCCAGAGATGAGGGCCAGGGGGCTGGTGTGGTCCCTCTGGGGGATGAAGTGGTCACATTTGGACAAGTCCCTGTTGAGAGTGATGTCAGTAGCGATGTCCTCCATGGCGTTGACTATGTAGTTGGTCTTACACATGCCGTGGATGGTGGGCTGAGGGGAAAGTCAATGATCCTTGTCATATTTAAAGAAATATAAATACTGATTTATGTTTTCTGAAAAACTGAATGTGACATATTGCTCTCTGCAGAGCCATGAACATAATTTTCTTGGCTAGTCTTGTACCTTGTAGTGCATCACGTCGGCGTGCCAACAGTACTGCATTCCCTTTCATTTATTATGTCTTTATTACACAATAATTACATTTTTGTTTCTTGGATTCACTAAAACAAGCACCAATATGTACCATTGTCTACCAAGTAGTCTCCAATTGTATTGAATAATATGGAGTAATAAGGTACACACTGTTAGTAATAAAGTACCCATTGAGTAGTACTCAATAAGAAATCACTTGCTCATATCACTGAAACTACACTGTAATACAACGTGTGTAGTTATGATTAGGGTGTTTTCTGAGAAGATCAACATACCATTTTCTTGTTGTTCTCCTCTTCCAGCAGGGGCACGGCAAGGGCAGAGATGATACCTCTCTTGATGTTCAGGATGGTCATGGACTCATCCTCCTCAGGGTACAGTTTCACATCGTACACTCCCTCAACCACAACCTTCAGAGGATGTCTGAGCAGGGAGAGAGAGGTGAAAGGTTGGTTACCAGTTAACTCCAAATTACAATGTGCTTAATAGAAGAGAGGACAAGGAATTTTGAACAAATATTGGGGACAAGGGTTGGGTTAGGGCATGTGTGACAGCCTTGGGGTCTTACTTCTCCATGGCAGCAGCGAAGGCATCAGATCCAGGTGCAGGTCCGAACACAGGGTTGCCCTCTGCGTCCATATCGACAACCTCACTCAAGCTACAGCCTGTGGTACGCAGGATGTAGCTGCAAGACTGAGGAACTTCAATCTCAACCTGTAGGGCGAGACAAAGAGGTCACAATGTTTACTAATTCTGCAAACATAGGAGACGGGACAGCATGACAGCATGATAACTTGTGGGCTACCCTTTGTAATTATAACATGCTAGCTTGCGTTCAAATTTGCTAGAAATTGCTGTCGTTGTCTCATTGCAAACAATGACATTCCGTTTTTTTATGAGTCACCAGTATGTACACAGCATAACTTTTATGTTACTGTAATATTGATGGGCTTACCTTGCAAGAGCCCTTTGGTCCGTTCCTGAGATTGGAAGCTCCATTCACGGCATTCAGGGACTCTGCTTCATATTGGTATTCATATTTGTGAAGGCTCTTGTACCTTTTTGCCACTAGGGTGGAGGACAGAAATATATTGCAAAGTTAACACAGATAGTTAATTATATTCCAAACAAGCTCATCTACTACTGCTTAACACATAGAATTGGACTCTTTATTGATCTCGGTAGTAATTGTTGGGTGTGTGTCCGATGGCAATAAATAGCCTGCTTTCTGTTAGAGCTAAAACAAAGCCTTTGTGATTTTTCACTTACGTAAGCATGTTGGATTTTCTTCTTCAGCATTGTCTTGGGCATCTTTAAGGGAAAGATGCATAAGTACGTTTCTTTTGAAATACAATGTATTTGAAAATGTGACTAGCGACTGTCTTGCTTATTAGTCTATGAAAAATGTTAAACGAGATATTAGCCTGATCATTTTAAAGGCAGACAATTCCAAGGTGCTACCACACCTTTAACCTTTAAAATGTACAATATTTGATGCACATTTCTGTAAAAGAATGTAATACATCTTTCTTAAATGTGTGGTGTAAAATGTTGGGATTGGGAAGAGGGGCGAAAGATGAGGAAAGTTGGAAAGGGATTTATATAGGGCAGGGGGCGGCAACAGCGGGGATTACTTTTGTCCCCCCAAAGTTTTTTTGTTAAATTGTTGTTGTTTTGTTTTGTCATAAAAGCCTGTAAAATCAACAGGAATTTAGAGAAAATGAGTTAAATTTAGGACATCTGTTCCCAAGTATTCCCACAAATAAAAAAAATAGACGTATGTGATCGACTCAATGTAATCAAGATATAAAATGTATTGTTATTTTGCAAATACAATATCTTTTTGGCCTTAGTTGTGGTCAATTTGCAGTGTACAAATTATTATAACTGTGTTCCTGACCATCCGCTCTGACAAAAAACGGCCTGCGGCTGAATATAGGTGCCTACCCCTGATATAGGGTAATGTAAGATGCTTCTACTTTGTGACGTGATATATTAACATTTCAATACATACAACATTTCATACAAAATAGGTTTATTTGACATCATTTTGGCATCTGTTGAAAACTATAAACCTCTCCAAATTAAAACATATGATAAGTGTTACAAAAACCTTTTTCTATAGACTGTTAAACAACCACGTTTTCCAGAAGCAGGGAAAGGTCAGAGAGGTACTTACAGGCCAAGGCAAGGGTGCTCAGAAGTAGCAAAAGGCAGAGCTTTGCGTCCCCCATGATGGGTTTGTTGAAGCTCTTTTCCTTAAGGTTTGAGAGTACTCAGTCGAGACTGATTCCTTAACCCCAGCACAATGTTTTTATACCCCGAGAGACGGGAGGGGTTGCTGGGAGTCACAGACAGTACTGATGTCCCTGCTCCAAAGTCCATCCCACTCATCCCTTTGGAGGGACACAGGCGAGTGGCTGTTCATGGATTCCAAGCATCTGTAAACATTATCTATTAGTCATATATATTTTGTTAATCATATAGATTTAAGCAGATATGATACACTAACAAGACATTTCTTTTGTTCGTTCCCCCCTCAACACACACACAAACACAACTTCTTTCCACAATATACTACCTATGTTTTTAAGTACATACTGGTATATAGCCACACTGAACTTGTTTTTATTCAATCTTTTTGTATTCTGTGCTTTTTTATATACACCACCGTTCAAAAGTTTGGGGTCACTTAGAAATGTCCTTGTTTTTGAAAGAAAAGCACATTTTTTGTCCATTAAAATAACATCAAATTGATCAGAAATACAGTGTAGACATTGTTAATGTTGTAAATGACTATTGTAGCTGGAAACAGCTGATTTTTAATGGAATATCTACATAGGCGTACAGAGGCCCATTGTCAGCAACCATCACTCTTGTGTTCCAATGGCACGTTGTGTTAGCTAATCCAAGTTTATCATTTTAAAAGTCTAATTGATTATTAGAAAACCCTTATGTTATGTTATGTTAGCACAGCTGAAAACTGTTGTCACACCCTGATCTGTTTCCCCTGTCTTGTGATTGTCTCCACCCCCTCCAGGTGTTGCTTATTTCCATGGTGTATATATCCCTGTGTTTCCTGTCTCTCTGTGCCAGTTTGTCTTGTATGCCTTTCAAGTCAATCAGCGGGTTTCCTGTACTCCTGCTTATATTCTCTTTTGCTAGTCCTCCTGGTTTTTGACCCTTGCCTGTTTTCTGGACTCTGTACCCGCCTGCCTGACCATTCTGCCTGCCCTGACCTCGAGCCTGCCTGCCACTCTGTACCTCCTGGACTCTGAAGGTTTTGACCTTTTGCCTGTCCACGACCATTCTCTTGCCTACCCCTTTTGGATTGTTTAATAAATATCAAGACTCAAACCATCTGCCTCCCGTGTCTGCATCTGGGTCTCACCTTGTGCCCTTATAGTTGTACTGATTAAAGAAGCAATACAACTGGCCTTCTTTAGACTAGTTGAGTATCTGGAGCATCGGCATTTGTGAGTTTGATTACAGGCTCAAAATGGCTTTCTTCAAAAGTACTTTCTTCTGAAACACGTCCGTTGATTCTTGTTCTGAGAAATGAAGGCTATTCCATACAAGAAATTGCCAAGGAACTGAAGATCTCGTACAACATTGTGTACTACTCTCGTCACAGAACAGTGCAAACTGGCTCTAACCAGAATAGAAAGAGGAGTGGGAGGCCCCGGTGCACAACTGAGCAAGAGGACAAGTACATTAGAATGTCTAGTTTGAGAAAGACGCCTCACAAGTCTTCAACTGGCAGCTTCATTAAATAGAACCTCCAAAACACCAGTCTCAATGTTAACAGTGAAGAGGCGACTCCGGGATGCTGGCCTTATAGGCAGAGTTCCTCTGTCCAGTGTCTGTGTTCTTTTGCCCATCTTAATCTTTTCTATTTATTGGCCAGTCTGAGATATGGCTTTTTCTTTGCAACTCTGCCTAGAAGGCCAGCAGAGGTAACTCTGGATCTTCCTTTCCTGTGGTGGTCGTCATGAGAGCCAGTTTCGTCATAGTGCTTGATGGTTTTTGCGACTGTACTTGAAGAAACGTTCAAAGTTTTCCGAATATACTGACCTTCATTTTTTAAAACAATGATGGACTGTCGTTTCTCTTTGCTTATTTGAGCTTTTTGCCGTAACATGGACTTGCACTTTTACCAAATAGGGCCATCTTCAAATTTTATTGGTCACATACAGTACACATTGTAGCAGGCTCAAGGGTGTGGAGTTTCCACGTCACCAAGTTCAATAACCAGAATGCAAATGGGGAATATATTAGGGATATTTGCACACGGTGGAAAAGGGGGGGGGTCCAGCAACCAGTTCACAACGGGTAATCATACAGATAATTCTCCCGCTTCTCACACTCTCCCCCTCTTTGTGCAACCTGCTTCTTCTTTTATCCCCAAGCACTCAACAGTTTAACTTTTTAGTGAAAGGGGGCAGTATTCGGAAATTCTGATGAATGATGTGCCCAAATTAAACTGCCTGCTACTCGGGCCCAGAAGGTAAGATATGCATATTATTAGTAGATTTGGATAGAAAACACTGTTTCTAAAACTGTTTGAATGATGTCTGTGAGTATAACAGAACTCATATGGCATGCAAAAACCTGAGAAAAAAATCCAACCAGGAAGTGGTTTGTAGTTTTTTCTATTTCACTGGCTGTTGGCAGTGTGTCCCGCGGGTGGCATCCCACATGTCCCAGAGTGGTTAATGATCCACCAGCTTGCCTCGTTGGGGCAGGAAGTCCATAAGGCTCGGGGGAGGAGCCAGCAGGCTGCAAGATATCTTCCTTCAACCACCACTCCCCTCACCTCTCCCTGCCATCTGCCCCCCCTCAGCTCCGACTGGGAGGGAGGGGCGGTCCAGCTCCCTAGAGTATCCCTCCTGGAGAGGGCATCGGCATTTCCATGGGCTGCACCTGATCTGTGGACGACAGAGAAAGCAAAGGGCTGTAAGGATAGGAACCAGCAGGTGACCCGGGTGTTACTGTCCTTATTCCGTGACATCCAAACCAGTGGTGCATGGTCTGTCACGAGGGTAAAGTGCCGTCCCAATAAGTCATATTTCAGCGTCACCACCACCCAGTTGATCGCTAGGCATTCTTTCTCCACAGTGGAATATCTTTGTTCCAGCAGCAACAGCTTCCAGCTAATGTATACGACTGGGTGTTCCTCACCTTCTTGTAGCTGTGATAGGACGGCACCCATCCCTGTTTCGGATGCATCGGTCTGTACCACCAGTGGTTTGGAGAAGTCCGGGGTCACCAGCATGGGTCCAGAACACAGGGCTCCCTTTAGTTCCTGGAAGGCTTTCTCCGTCTCCGCGATCCACGTCACCTGGGCGGGCAGATGGCTCCTGGTCAGATCTGTCAGGGGGCTGGCTAGGGAGGCAAAGTGGGGGATAAATCTCCGGTAGTAACTAGTCAACCCCACAAACGTGCGTACCTGCTTCTTGGTGAGGGGGCGGGGCCAGTCTCAAAATCGCCTCAACTTTCTTCACCTGGGGTTTTACACATTCCCTCCTGATCATGTACCCCAGGTACTCAGCCTCCCACAGGCCGAGCCGACATTTCCTCAGGTTAGCTGTTAGCCCCGCCCCCCCGTAAGGTCTGCAATACCGAGCCCACCTGGTTTAGATGGGTCTCCCACTCGCTCCCATGGATTACAATATCATTGAGTTAGGCCACCGTGTACTCATGATGGGGACAGAGAACCCGGTCCATCAACCTCTGGAAGGTGGGTGGGGCCCTGTGCAACCCAAAGGGCAGCTTTCTGTAGTGGACCAGCCCATCCGGGGTGGCAAAAGCAGTTTTCTCCCTAGCCTCGGTAGCTAAGGGTACCTGCCAATAACCCTTCGTCAGGTTGAGTGTGCTGATAAATCGGGCGGTCCCTAGCCATTCTATTAGTTCATCAATTCGGGGCATGGGGTAGGCGTTGAACTTTGAGATTTCATTTAACTTTCTAAAATCATTACAGAAGTGAATGGTGCCATCTGGTTTTGGCATCAACACTATGGGGCTAAACCACTCACTATTCGACTCTTCGATGATTCCAGCTTCCAACATAGCTTTTACCTCGGTCCTAACTACCTTTCTCCTTGCTTCTGGTATGCGGTAGGGTTTCAACTTCACCCTTTTCCCTTTTCCCGGGTAGGGTACTAGCTGATCCCAATTCCTTCCGTCCGCCTCCATCACCTTCTTTAGCATCTACTTTAGGGTTCTATTGAATCTTTCCACCAATCCACTGGGTTATTTTCATTAGTTTGCAGAGATCCTTCATGATTCGCGACATGAACAGGGTTCCCTGGTCGGTTAATATCTCGTCGGGGATGCCAACTCGGGGGTGCCAGAATCACCAGGATGTATTGTTGCTCTTGGGTAGAGGTCCCACTAGGTCCATTGCGATCCTGCTGAAATGGACTGAAATGATGGGTAGGGGTATTAAGGGCCTGCGAAAGTGTGATTTTTGCGCCACCTACTGGCACTCCGGGCAACTGCGGCAGTAATCCTCCACTGCAAGATATCTTCCTTCAATCACCACTCCCCTCACCTCTCCCTGCCATCTGCCACAACATATTTAGCAGATGTTAGAGGGTGTAGCTAAATGCTTGTGTTCCTAGCTCCAACAGTGCAGTAGTATCAAACAATTCACAACAATACACACAAATCTAAAAGTAAAAGAATGGAAATAACAAATATATCAATATTAGATTGAGCAATGTCGGTTGGCATTAACTGTAATACATTGGAATAGAAAACAGTATATACATATGAGCTGAGTAATGCAGTATGTAAACATTATTAAAGTGACTAGTTTTCCATTATTAAAGTGGCCAGTGATTCCAAGTCTATGTATATAGGGCAGCAGCCTCTAAGGTGCAGGGTTGCATAACCGGGTGAAAGCCGGCTAGTGATGGCTATTTAACATCACATTTACATTTTAGTCATTTAGCAGACACTCTTATCCAGAGCGACTTACAGTAGTGAATGCATTTCATTTCATGCATTTAAAAAAAATAATAATTTTAGTCTTTTTTCTTTTTTGTAATCTTTTTTGTTTGTACTGGCCCCCCGTTGGAATTGAACCCACAACCCTGGCCTTGCACACACCATGCTGGCGTTGCAAACACCATGCTCTACCAACTGAGCCACAGGGAAGCCACAGTCTGATGGCCTTGAGATAGAAGCTGTTTTTCAGTCTCGGTCCCCACTTTGATGTACCTGTACTGACCTCGCCTTCTTGACGATAGCCTTTTTACATTTTACATTTTAGTCATTTAGCAGACGCTCTTATCCAGAGCGACTTACAGTTAGCGGGGTGAACATGCCGTGGCCGTGGCCAGGGTGGTTGATGTCCTTAATGATCTTTTTGGCCTTCCTGTGACATCGGGTGTGACATCGGGTGCTGTAGGTGCTGTAGGTGTCCTGGAGGGCAGGTAGTTTGCCTCCGGTGATGCGTTGGGCAGACCGCACCACGGCGGTTGCGGGGGGTGCAGTTGACATACCAGGCGGTGATACAACCCGATAGGATGCTCTCAATTCTGCATCTGTAAAACTTTGTGAGGGTTTTAGGGGCCAAGCCAAACTTCTTCAGCCTCCTGAGGTTGAAGAGGCGCTGTTGCGCCTTCTTCACCACTCTGTCTGTGTGGGAGGACCATTTCAGATCGTCAGTGATGTGTACACCGAGGAACTTGAAGCTTTCCACCTTCTCCATTGTGGTCCTGTCGATGTGGATAGGTGGCGTGCTCCCTTTGCTGTTTCCTGAAGTCCACGATCGGCTCCTTTGTTTTGTTGAGTGAGAGGTTATTTTCCTGGCACTACTCTCCCAGGGCCCTCACCTCCTCCCTGTAGGCTGTCTCGTCATTGTTGGTAATCATGCCTACTACTGTTGTGTCGTATGCAAACTTGATGATTGAGTTGGAGGCATGCGTGGCCACGCAGTCATGGGTGAACAGGGACTACAGGAGGGGGCTGAGCATGCACCCTTGTGGGGCCCCTGTGTTCAGGATCAGCGAAGTGGAGGTGTTATTTCCTACCTTCACCACCTGGGGGCAGCCCATCAGGAAGTCCAGGACCTAGTTGCACGGGGGGGTTCAGACCCAGGGCCCCGAGCTTAATGATGAGCTTGGAGGGTACTATGGTGTTATTCATTGACTATTCCTCAGCATTCATCATTCTTACATAGGTATTCCTCTTGTCCAGATGGGATAGGGCAGTGTGCAGTGTGATTGCATCGTCTGTGGATCTATTGGGGCAGTAAGCAAATTGAATGGGTCTAGGGTGACAGGTAAGGTAGAGGTGATATGATCCTTAACTAGCCTCTTAAAGCACTTCATGATGACAAAAGTGAGTACTACTATAGTCATTGAGTTATGTTACCTTTGCTTTCTTGGGTACAGGAACAATTGCGGACAACTTGAAGCAAGTGGGGACAGCAGACTGGGATAGGGAGAGATTGAATATGTCCGTAAACATTCCAGCCAGCTGGTCTGCGCATGCTCTGAGGACACGGCTAGGGATGCCATCTGGGCCGGCAGCCTTCCGAGGATTAACACGCTTAAATGTCTTACTCATGTCGGCCACAGAGGAGAGCCCACTGTCCTTGGTAGTTGGCCGCGTCGGTGGCACTGTATTATCCTCAAAGTGGGCGAAAAAAAGTGTTTAGCTTGTCCGGAAGCAAGACGTCAGTATTAGCGAAGTGGCTGGTTTTCCCTTTGTAGTCTGTAATTGTCTATAGACCCTGTCACATGCGTTTTGTGTCTGAGCTGTTGAATTACGACTCCACTTTGTCTCTGTACTGGCATTTTGCCTGTTTGATTGCCTTACGGAAGGAATAACCACACTGTTTGTATTCGGCCATATTGCCAGTCACCTTGCCATGGTTAAATGCAACGGTTTGCGCTTTCAGTTTTGTGGAAATTCTGCCATCTATCCACGGTTTCTGGTTTGGATAGGTTTTAATAGTCACAATGGGTACAACATCTCCTATACACTTCCTGATGAACTCAGTCACCATATCCGTGTATTCGTCGATGTTATTCTCAGAGGCCACCCGGAACATATCCCAGTCCGCGTGATCAAAACAATCTTGAAGCATTGATTCCCATTGGTCAGACCAGCGTTGAATGGACCTTAGCACGGGTACTTCCTGTTTGAGTTTCTGTCTATAGGAAGGGAGGAGCAAAATGGAGTCCGGATCAGATTTGCCGAAGGGAGGGCCTTGTAGGTATTTCCAAAAGTTGAGTACCAGTGGT
This sequence comes from Salmo trutta, assembly GCF_901001165.1. Taxonomy (NCBI): domain Eukaryota; kingdom Metazoa; phylum Chordata; class Actinopteri; order Salmoniformes; family Salmonidae; genus Salmo; species Salmo trutta. Next base: position 30,153,709 of record NC_042991.1, read on the forward strand.
CCAATGTTTTTCCAGAGTGAGTTCTACAGTCAATGTGTTTGTAGAACTTCTGTAGCGTTTTCCTCAAATTTGCTTTGTTAAAATCCCCAGCTACAATGAATGCGGCCTCAGGATATGTGGTTTCCAGTTTGAGGGCCATCGTGGTATTGGCTTGAGGGGGAATATACACAGCTGTGACTATAACCAAAGATAATTATCTTGGGAGGTAATACGGTCTGCATTTGATCGTGATCGTCTAGGTTGGGTTAACAAATGAGTAGTTAATCATGAATCATACATCCCCACCTTTCTTCCTCACTGAGAGTTCTTTATTCCTGTCTGCGCGAAGCACTGAGAACCCAGCTCGTTGTATGGACGGGGACAGTATATCCCGAGAGAGACATGTTTCCGTGAAACAGAGTATGTTATAATCCCTGATGTCTCTCTGGAAGGAGATCCTCGCCCTGAGCTCGTCTACTTTATTATCCAGAGACTGAACATTAGCGAGTAATATACTTGGAAGCGGTGGATGGTGTGTACGCCTCCTGAGTCGGACTAGATAGTCCACTCTGAATACCTCTTCTCTGCCGGTGGTGTTATGGAGCAGCCTCTGGAATAAATTCAATTGCCCTGGGGGTTACGAACAAAGGATCCAATTCGGGTAAGTCGTATTCCTGGTTGTGATGCTTGTGAGTTACTGCCACTCTGATATCCAAAAGTTATTTCCGGCTGTATGTAATAAAAAATAATAATTCTGGGCTAATAATATAAGAAATAACACACACAAAAATATATTGCAAAGCTGCTTAGGAGCTAGAAGCAGAGCTGCCCTATCTGTTGGCGCCATCTGTCCAGAGTCCAGCTTGAATCTTCTGTAAACACCCATACCTTGTCACAACACAACTGACTGGCTCAAATGCATTATGATGGAAATACATGTTAAGCTTGTTAAGAGAATGCCAAGAGTGTGCAAAGCTGTCATCAAGGCAAAGGGTGGCTATTTGAAGAATCTGAAATATAAAATATATTTTGATTTGTTTATCACTTTTTTGGTTACAACATGATTCCATATGTGTTATTTCATAGTTTTGATGTCTTCAATATTATTCTACAATGTAGAAAATACTAAAAATAAAGAGGAACCCTGGAATGAGTAGGTGTCCTAACTTTTGACTGGTACTGTAATATATATATAAATAAAACATATATTTAATAGAAACAAGCTGTGCAATCATAATTCTCTCTTTCTAAATATACATTTATGAATATTTATGCATTATAAATTCTTAATTTGATTCATGCAATAAATCTGTACACATTTCTAACACAACATGTAAAAAAGTAGGAGCAGATCATTTTGTTGCCTTAGTTACACAGCTATCAATGAATTTTACTTACATATATACTGTACAGTGGTAGTAAAGATTCCTTGCTGCAACAAAGTTATTGTATCCCGTATAAAGACAGGCTGACATCTCCTGTATGCTCCCATTCTTTAATGAACAAAAGTTATCAACAACGAGCCATGTGTATCATTATGAAGTTCACGTGTAGTTGTAAATCATCAAAATGAATTGATGTCTTTGATTGGCTTCAGTGCCAGGACACTTGCCAATATTTGGTATCTTTGCCAAACTCTGAACTAGGTGAGACAATGAACCCCAGGTGATACAGTTCATGCAACAATTGATTCCCCTGTGGGTATACAGGGCTGGGGACAACACATACAGTAGCAAAAACAATAAATAACTATGCTTTTATTTTCTCCTGTTTGGTATATTTGTCATTTATATTTTGATTAAATAAATAACTCTACATTTCATCAATTAACATTGATTAAAGGACATGGTTTGATGAAGACCTAATGGAAAGTTTACCAGTCCATACAAACACACTTCACATGGATGTTGAGAATGGGTAAAGGTGTATAACTAATTGACTCAAGGACAGGACCAAAAGATGAAGCATATTAGGACAATATCTCAGAGGTTTTTGTTTTTGTACCTCTCTGATTCAGAGGGGTTGGGTTAAATGCAGGAGACACGTTTTGGTTGAATGCATTCAGGTGTACAACTGACTAGGTATTCCCCTTTCCCCATCAAATCCAGCCCTTCAAAACACTAGAATATTTTATGAGGCATGTTTTTTAATCTCATTTCTGTACGTTAAGTCCAGATGGGATCAATATTCCCATCTGGACTTGTTGAACATGTATACCCAACCAATATCTGCATCATGCTTTAAACATACAAAATGATAGAAATTCCCTGCTGTGCTACGCTAGTCCTGCATAGAAAAATAATGTCAATGTTCTTGAAAAGTAAAATTACATTACCATCAATTATATTGCTAAATTACTGCATCATCAAATCTCAGAAACCTGTCTGCCAGGTAGAAAAGTCTCCTCACAGTTTATATTTGTGCTGAGGATTGCCTCCCCAGCACATTGTTACCACAGGAGATTGGTGGCACCTTAATTGGGGAGAACGGGCTCGTGGTAATGGCTGGAGCGGAATTAGTGGAATGGTATTAAATACATCAAACACATGGTTTCCATGTGTCTGATGCCATTCCATAGACTCCATTCCAGCCTTTATGAGCCGTCCTCCCCTAAGCAGCCTCCACTGATTGCTACATTGCTGACTGATAGTCAACCTCCGACTCATTTAACTAGAGCCCAGTTGTTCTCGACCAAGGTACAGGAAGGGATCAGTGCATGCTCACTGAGTACGGTCATTGATCTTTGAGTGCCTGATGGAGAGAGAACTTTATAAGCAAGGGTCAAAGGTGGAGATCGTTATGCTGATGCATGTATTTCCAAAGTCTCCAAATGGATCCTTGACTACAAACGGTCAACAGAACACCAGTATGATGACATTAAGTACCTTTTGTACGTACTTTGAATCATCAAATGGAAGGAGAGGATTGATAACACACAACGTACACCCATCCAATCATGCCATAGAGTTTCTATTTGTTAATGAATTGCAACATGTGTCCAGTCTCTGCCAATGGGTTTATTTGCAGGTTATATTTAGATGGAGGGATGAACAAACTCAATATCAGATCACTATCTTTTCAACTCTATCGTGCATACAGTCAGTTTCCCAACACATGCCAAGAGGGAACACATACACTGAACAAAAATATAAAACGCAACATGCAACAATTTCTACGATTTTATAGGTCATATAAGCAAATCAGTCAATTGAAATGAATTCATTAGGCCCTAATCTATGGATGTCACATGACTGGGAATACAGATATGCATCTGTTGGTCACAGATACCTTTAAAAAAAAAAAAGGTAGGAGCGTGAATCAGAAAACCAGTCAGTATCTGGTGTGACAACCATTTGCCTCATGCAGCGCGACACATCTCCTTCGCATAGAGTTCATAAGGCTGTTGATTGTGGCCTGTGGAATGTTTTTCCACTCCTTTTCAATGGCTGTGCAAAGTTGCTGGATATTGGAACAAGCTGCCATACACATCGATCCAGAGCATACCAAGCTTGCTCAATGGGTGACATGTCTGGTGAGTATGTAGGCCATGGACGAACTGGGATATTTTCAGCTTCCGGGAATTGTGTGCAGATCCTTGCAACATGGGGCCATGCATTATCATGCTGAAACAGGAGGTGATGGCGGCGGATGAATGGCACGACTATGGGCCTCAGGATCTCGTCACGGTATCTCTGTTCATTCAAATTGCCATTGATAAAATATAATTGTGTTCGTTATCCATAGCTTATGCCTGCCCATAACATAACCCCACCACCACGGGGCACTCTGTTCACAACGTTGACATCAGCAAATTGCTCGCCAACACGACAACATACACACTGTCTGCCATCTGCCTGGTACAGTTGAAAACGGGATTAAACCATGAAGAGCACACTTCTCCAATGTGCCAGTCGCCATCATAGGTGAGCATTTTCCCACTGAAGTCAGTTATGACACTGAACTGCAGTCAGGTCAAGACCATGGTGAGGACGACGAGCACGCAGATGAGCTTCCCTGAGACTGTCTCTGACAGTTTGTGCAGACATTCTTCGGTTGTGCAAACTCAGTTTCATCAGCTGTCCGGGTGGCTGTTCTCAGACAATCCCAGAGGTGAAAAGACTGTCACGGCTGTCAAAAGGAGAGGACCAAGGTGCAGCGTGTGTGTAGTTCCACATTTTATTTACTCTATGAAACTATGCAATACATCAAATAACTGAATTGACAAAACTACAAACCGTGCCGCAGAGGGAGAAACAAACACTACTCAAAAATAAATCACCCACAAAACCCAGGAAGAAAAACCCCTACTTAAGTATGATCTCCAATTAGAGACAGCGAGGACCAGCTGTCTCAGATCATCCCAAACAAACCAACATAGAAATACAAAAACTAGAACCTAAAAACATAGAAATAGAACACATTGAATAAACCCCCCTGTCACGCCCTGACCTACTCTACCATAGAAAATAACAGCTTACCATGGTCAGGACGTGACAAAGACGGATGTGTGGGTCCTGGGCCTGCGTGGTTACACATAGTCTGCGGTTGTGAGGCCGGTTCGATGTTGTCACGCCCTGGCCATAGATAGGTTTTTGTTCTCTATTTTGGTTAGGCCAGGGTGTGACTAGGGTGGGCATTCTATGTCCTTTTTTCTATGTTTTTGTATTTCTTTGTTTTGGCCTGGCTCTCAATCAGGGACAGCTGTACATCGTTGTCGCTGATTGGGAGCCATACTTAGGCAGCCTGTTTTCCTTTGGGGTTTTGTGGGTAGTTGTTTTCTGTCTTGTGTGTTCACCTGGCAGAAGTGTTGGCTTTCGTTTTCTTTAAAGTGTCATTAAAATTAATATGAACACTTACCACGCTGCTTGGTCCCCTCTGTCAGACGATCGTTACAGACGTACTGCCAAATTCTATAAAACAACGTTGGAGACGGCTTATGGTAGAGAAATAAACATTCAATTTTCTGGCAACAGCTCTGGTGGACATTCCTGCAGTCAGCATGTCAATTGCACATGCCCTCAAAACTTTAGACATCTGTGGCATTGTGCTGTGTGACAAACTTGCAAATTTTAGAGTGGTCTTTTATGTTCCTCAGCACAAGATGCACCTGTGTAATGATCATGTGGTTTAATCAGCTTCTTGATATGCCACACCTGTCAGGTGGATGGATTATCTTGGAAAATAATAAATGCTCACTAACAGGGATGTAAACAAATTTGTGCCCAAAATTTTAGAGAAATAAGCTTTTTGTGCGTATGGAACATTTCTGGGATCTTTTATTTCAGCTCATGAAATATGGGACCAACACTTTACATGTTTCGTTGATATTTTTGTTCAGTATATATAGGATTCAAGGCATTATTGCAAAATGAGCAAAGTAGCAGCAGCAGCCCAATGTTTCATGTCCACGTGCATTGCTTGATTGTTGCTTGTTGTGATACAGGCATGTCATTTATTCACTTGCTGATCAATTGGTCATTACATTTATCTTGAGAGCTTTGGCGAACTGCCAGCTCAGGAAGACTCTTACCAGTACTGAAGAAAATTACTGAACGTCGCTAGAGAGACAGCTACCACTCAACTGATGCAACCCACCGATACCACTGAACTGATACAAACCACTGATATCACTGAGCTCATACCCACCGATACCAATGTTGATTCAACCAGTTTTTGCCCAGTCAGATTATTCATATTAGGGATATCAATGGGTAACTGGTTGGCTGGTTAGCTGGTTAGCCAACCATAATACATTTGCCAGTTGAGATTATAGATTTAATGGTTGTCATTTTTATACACTTGCTACCATAATTTCATCAGAAAACAAAGAAAATTAGGTTTAGTTGTAAACTATACGAAAATGTGTTGAAATACAGGGCAGCACAAGCAACCACTTTAAAACAAGCATGTCATCATCACAGATCATAAAACAAACACTCACATCCATGCCATTAGTTTGAGGGTTAATATTAAATACTAATTAAAATAAGTCATGTAGATTTTGTTTTTACATCTCACAGGCCTTTGTCAGCAGTAGATTTACTTCCTTATTCTGGTGAAAATGTGTGTGAGATGCAAATGTAGGATTTAGTTCCAGTCTAAGAAACCTACAGTACGTAGAGCCATTTGAAAAAACATCACGACGCATTGCTTTTTGCTTTTGGGGGGACCGTCTGACATATTTGACTTGAAGCCAAAAGAAAGCATATTTCTAAATAAAATGATGATTTGGCAGGACTAAGATCGCTGTAAAACATAAGGCGTGATCTCAGGGCATTGTTTTACAGCCTGGCAAGTTGACAGTCAAACTTTATCTTCAACGAAAAATCTCAGATTTTGCATGTGCATAGATATACAGGAAATAGGTACAGGATGCTTCAAAGGGATTTTACTGTAGACTGGGCATTAAAACTATGACAGTCTCCCTAGGCAGACCTGTTGCCTTCCACATTAACAATGTTCTGACATACACATCTGCACAGACACAAACATCCAATTGATATAGTCGAAAATGGATGCACAGTAAATCCGTCCAGAGCCTTATCCGCTTGTGCCCTGGTGTAAACATCTTCACCAGACACAACATTGGTAGCTAACTATATGGAGATCGTGGAGGATATTTTCAATTAATGTACAGTGCATTCTGAAAGTAAAATTGATTAAAACATTTTCTGCTTCTCATCAATCTACACACAGTACCACATATTGATAAAGTGAAAACAGGTTTAGACATTTTTGCAAATGTATTAAAAGTAAAAATAGAAATACCTAATTTACATAAGTATTCAGACCCTTTGCTATGAGACTCGCAATTAAGCTCAAGTGCATCCTGTTTCATTGATCATCCTTGAGATGTTTCTACAACTTGAAGTCCAGCTGTGGTAAATTCAATTGATTGGACATGATTTGGAAAGGCACACACCTGTCTATATAAGGTCCCACAGTTGACAGCGCATGTCAGAGCAAAAATCAAGCCATGAGGTTGAAGGAATTGTCCTTGGCATTATGCTGTGGCAATGTTTTTCAACGACAGGGGCTAGGAGACTAGTGACGATCAAGCGGGAAGACAAATGGAGCAAAGTACAGAGAGATCCTTGATGAAAACCTGCTCCAGAACGCTCAGGACTTCTGACTGGGACAAAGGTTCACCTTCCAACAGGACAAGGCAACACAGAAGTGGCTCCGGGACAAATCTCTGAATGTCCTTGATTGGCTCAGCCAGAGCCCGGACTTGAACCCGATCGAACATCTCTGGAGAGACCTGAAAATAGCTGTGCAGCTACGCTCCCCATCCAACCTGACAGAGCTTGAGAGGATCTGCAGAGAAGAATGGGAGAAACTCCCCAAATACTGGTGTGCCAAGCTTGTAGCGTCATACCCAAGAAGAATCAAAGCTGTAATTGGTGCCAAAGGTGCTTCAAGAAAGTACTGAGTAAAGGGTCTGAAAACTTATGTAAATGTGATATTTCAGTGTTTATTTGTAATAACTTAGCAATAACTCTGTTGTTTCCAAGTGGATTATTTTTGAATAGCACAATTCACGCCTGCATTCTAAGCTCTGCATACCTAAACTTGTGATTTGTTGGGAGAGTTGTCTTTCTGAAGAGCACCCTGCACGGAATATGTTTTTTCTCCCCTTTTGAAGTTTGCTTAGAAAACCCAGACCTAGTGTTTCAGCCTTAGGCCTGGGATTTCTGACACTACCATGACATACTTTAAACCATTATGCTTATAGAGTGTATGAGCTCACTGATGAATGCATTCTGCTGTGATGTCATATTTATTTTATTTCACCTTTATTTAACCAGGTAGGCCAGTTGAGAACAAGTTCTCATTTACAACTGCGACCTGGCCAAGGTAAAGCAAAGCAGTGTGACACAGACAGCACAGAGTTACACATAGACTAAACAATAAACAAGCCAGTAACACAATAAGCAAGTCAATGACACAGTAGAAAAAAAGAAAGTCTATATACAGTGTGTGCAAAAGGCATGAGGTAGGCAATAAATAGGCCATAGTAGCGAAGAACTACAATTTAGAAGATTAACACTGGAGTGATAAATGAGCAGATGATGATGTGCAAGTAGAGATACTGGTGTGCAAAAGAGCAGAAAAGTAAATAAAAACAGTGTGGGGATGAGGTAGGTAGATTGGGTGGGCTACTTACAGATGGACTATGTACAGCTGCAGCGATCAGTTAGCTGCTCAGATAGCTGATGTTTAAAGTTGGTGGGGGAAATAAAAGTCTCCAGCTTCAGCGATTTTTGCAATTCGTTCCAGTCACTGGCAGCAGAGAACTTAGAGAAACCAAGGCTGTTGAGTCTGCCGATAAGAATACGGTGATTGACAGAGTCGAAAGCCTTGGTTAGGTCGATGAAGAAGGCTGCACAGTACTGTCTTTTATCGATGGCGGTTATGATATCATTTAGTACCTTGAGCGCTGGCTCGGAAACCGGATTGCACAGCGGAGAAGGTACGGTGGGATTCGAAATGGTCAGTGAACTGTTTATTAACTTGGCTTTCGAAGACTTTAGAGAGGCAGGGCAGGATAGACATAGGTCTATAGCAGTTTGGGTCTAGAGTGTCACCCCCTTTGAAGAGGGGGATGACCACGGCAGCTTTCCAATCTTTAGGGATCTCGGACGATACGAAAGAGAGGTTGAACAGGCTGGTAATAGGAGTTACAACAATGGCGGCGGATAGTTTTAGAAGAGAGGGTCCAGATTGTCTAGCCCAGCTGAATTGTACATGTCCAGGTTTTGCAGCTCTTTCAGAACATCTGCTATCTGGATTTCGGTGAAGGAGAAGCTAGGGAGGCTCCGGCAAGTAGCTGCGGGGGGGCGGAGCTGTTGGCAGGGGTTGGAGTAGCCAGGAGGTAGGCATGGCCAGCCGTAGAGAAATGCTTATTGAAATTTTCGATTATCATGGATTTATTGGTGGTGACCGTGTTACCTAGCCTCAGTGCAGTGGGCAATTGGGAGGAGGTGCTCTTGTTCTCCATGGACTTTACAGTGTCCCAAAACGTTTTGGAGTTAGAGCTACAGGATGCAAATTTCTGTTTGAAAAAGCTAGACTTTGCTTTCCTGACTGACTGTGTGTATTGGTTCCTGACTACCCTGAGCAGTTGCATATCGCGGGGACTATTCGATGCTATTGCAGTCTGCCACAGGATGTTTTTGTGCTGGTCAAGGGCAGTCAGGTCTGGAGTGAACCAAGGGCTATATCTGTTCTTAGTTCATCATTTTTTGAAAGGGGGCATGCTTATCTAAGATGGAGAGGAAATTACTTTTAAAGAACGACCAGGCATCCTCGACTGACGGGATGAGGTCAATATCTTTCCAGGATAGCGGGCCAGGTTGATTAGAAAGGCCTGCTCGCAGAAGTGTTTTAGGGAGCGTTTGACAGTGATGAGAGGTGGTCGTTTGACCGTGGACCCATAGCGGATACAGACAATGAGGCAGTGATCGCTGAGATCTTGATTGAAAACAGCAGAGGTGTATTTGGAGGACAAGTTGGTCAGGATAATGTCTATGAGGGTGCCCATGTTTACGGATTTAGGGTTGTACCTGGTGGGTTCCTTGATGATTTGTGTGAGATTGAGGGCATCTAGCTTAGATTGTAGGACTGCCGGGGTGTTTAGCATATCCCAGTTAAGGTCACCTAACAGAACGAACTCTGAAGCTAGATGGGGAGCGATCAATTCACATATGGTGTCCAGGGCACAGCTGGGAGCGGGTCGGTAACAGGCGGCAACAGTGAGAGACTTATTTCTGGAGAGATTAATTTTTAAAATTAGAAGTTCGAACTGTTTGGGTATAGACCTGGAAAGTATGACAGAACTTTGCAGGCTAACTCCTCCCCCTTTGGCAGTTCTATCTTGATGGAAAATGTTGTAGTTGGTTATGGAAATCTCAGAATTTTTGGTGGCCATCCTAAGCCAGGATTCAGACACGGCAAGGACATCAGGGTTGGCGGAGTGTGCGAAAGCAGTGAGTAAAACAAACTTAGGGAGGAGGCTTCTGATGTTAACATGCATGAAACCAAGGCTTTTTCGATCACAGAAGTCAACAACTGAGGGTGCCTGAGGACATGCAGGGCCTGGGTTTACCTCCACATCACCCGAGGAACAGAGGAGGAGTAGGATGAGGGTACGGCTAAAGGCTAGCAAAACTGGTCATCTAGAGCGTTGGGGACAGAGAATAAAAGGAGCAGATTTCTGGGTGTGGACAACTGCACAGTACTGTTTTTATCAATGGTGGTTATGATATCGTTTAGGACCTTGAGCGTGGCTGAGGTGCACCCGTGACCAGCTCCGAAACCGAATTGCATAGCGGAGAAGGTACAGTGGGATTCGAGATGGTCAGTGATCTGTTTGTTCACTTGGCTTTCAAAGACTTTAGAAAGGCAGGGCAGGATGGATATAGGTCTGTAACAGTTTGGGTCTAGAGTGTCTCTCCCTTTGAAGAGGGGGATGACCGCATCCGCTTTCCAATCTTTAGGAATCTCAGACGATACAAAAGAGGTTGAACAGACTAGTAAAAGGGGTTGCGACAATGGCGGCGGATAATCTTAGGAAGAGAGAGCCCAGCTGATTTGTAGAGATCCAGATTCTGCAGCTCTTTCAGGACATCAGCTGTCTGGATTTGGGTGAAGGAGATGCGGGGGGGGGGGGGGGCTTGGGCCAGTTGCTGCCGGGGGTGCAGAGCTGTTGGCCGGTGTTGAGGTAGCCAGGTGGAAAGCGTGGCCAGCCATAGAGAAATGCTTATTGAAATTCTCGATTATCGTGGATTTATCGGTGGTGACAATGTTTCCTAGCCTCAGTGCAGTGGGCAGCTGGGAGGAGGTGCTCTTATTCTCCATGAACTTTACAGTGTCCCAAAACTTTTTGGAATTAGTGCTACAGGATGCATATTTCTGTTTTAAAAAGCTAGGCTTTGCTTTCCTAACTGACTGTGTATATTGGTTCCTGACTTCCCTGAAAAGTTGCATATCGCGGGGACTATTCGAAGCTAGTGCACAGCGCCACAGGATGTTTTTGTGCTGGTCAAGGGCAGTCAAGTTTGGAGTGAACCAAGGACCATATCTGTTCTTAGTACAATTTTTTTTGAAAGGGGCATGCTTATTTAAGATGGTGAGGAAGGCACTTTTGAAGAACAACCAGGCATCCTCTACTGACGGGATGAGGTCAATATCCTTCCAGGATCCCCGGGCCAGGTCGATTAGAAAGGCCTGCTCGCAGAAGTGTAGTGATGTAACATCATGTAGGGTTACAAAGGGTCTTGGACAGCATTAGATAAGGATTTGGTCTCAATATTGTATGAAATGTCACTTATGATGTTATAATGTGCTAGCTTTTGCCCACTGTCCTAGATACAGTGCCATACAATACTACAACAGTTCAGTGTGTCTTACATAATCTTTATTACGAAAGATTTGTTTAAAATTGTACACCATGTTCTTTGCTGGAGTGCTTCCAGAATCCTCTTCAGCCAACGAGAGAGCTCAATGCTGTATTCAGTCTCTTTCCTTAACCATTATTAGCCCAGAAAAAGTTACTGACATTTGTGCAAGTCACCTATTATCCTTCTAATTGATCTATTTTCATGATACGGTTAGAAATATTTTGTCATGATATTTTTTTTAACTATTTACATTTTACTATTTTTAAAAATTGTATTTTATGCACTTTGAGATTATTCTTGTATAATGAAAAGCGCTTTACAAATGTAATACATATTATTATTATTATTATTATTATTATTATTATTATTATTATTATTATTATTATTATTATTATTGTTCTAACCAATGATTAGATTGCTTTCTTCTCCTCTCAAAGATATATTTAGGCCTCTACTGTAACTGATGAAGAAAAACCTTTGTGACCAACTCTGTCAGTGACATATGATCAAGTATCTTTATCACAGCAAGTTGGATTAGCCAATACATTTGCACAGGGCTTAACGTTACCACATCAGTGCCACTGCCCCAGAGAAAGCAAAGCATGAAGTTCAAAAGGTCTGTCTGAGACTGCCTTACACATGACCAAAACTGTCCTTGTGTGTAAAGGTGATAGATTCATACATTGAAATGGTTAGTTACAAACTGTACTTTGTTGAACAGTAAAAAAGAATAAGTCTCATAAATATAGAATAGTTTTCTGGGTTTTTTCCCCCCCAATTTTAGTATTTTTCTTACTTCAAGAGAAGTACTTTGACGACTTGTCACAGCAATCCACCGATTTAATTTCCTTGTTTGTCATATTAGCTGTTTCTAATGTTCGCTTCCAACTTCGCTACATTTCTATAAAAACATTTTTTTAAATCGCTCACACATACTTCAACCAAATTTACATCACCCATCCAGAAGATTTGTAATCGTCATAGAATTAATCTTTTTCAAACAGAACTTCTTCCAATGATTTGAATTAAACTTTTCATACTAGTATTAATTTTTACATATGTAGAGCCTGTACGGAAAGTAACACAGAAATCATGTCTAACTTTTGATAATGGTTGAAAACAGTTGTGAGACTAATAAACAAATATTTTGGAGTGATGTCATCAAGATGTAAGTTACATGGAAGTATTTGTAAGCTGTTTTGCAATGTTTTTTTTAGAGTAGCATAGCAAACCAATGAAAACAAATTGGATGCTAACATACCAACCCGCTAACATGACAACCTAGGTCTAAGATATCGAAATGGTGAATTGCTGTCAAAAGTGTTCATATAACTTCTCTTGAGGTAAAATAACTAATAAAGGGCCAATCTGCGGTTGAAACAATAACAAAGTATCGCCCTTCCTCTGTTTTGGTAAAAAGCTGCGGCATGGGCTTGGAGAAATGTAACCACTCTCAAATTCATAGACAGAGCTATGGATGCAAGAACTGACCATCCATGATATCAAAATTATAGTTTTAACAATGTTATGAGGCTATACAGTGGGTGTTTACATTTACAATGTTTACCAACAGAGTAAAACAAGCTTACATTTTGGGGTTCTGAACGGGTATGACAGTTGAACTAAGCTCATGCGATATTTATAAGTTATATTCTTCAAGAATCAATGGGTATACAGTGAGGTCCAAAAGTATTTGTTGTTATGGCTCTGTACTCCAGCACTTTGGGTTTGAAATGATGCAATGACTGTGAGGTTAAAGTGCAGACTGTCAGCTTTCATTTGAGCGTATTTTCATCCATATTGGGTGAACCGTTTAGAACATAGTGTACACAGTCCCCCCATTTTAGGGAACCAAAAGTATTGGGACAAATTCACTTATATGACTAAAGTAGTCAAAGGTTTAGTATTTGGTCCCATATTCCTAGCATTTAATGAATGTACCATTCATTTATATTGTGCCCAAAATAAATGGTAAATAATGCATTTTGGAGTCACTTTTATTGTAAATAAGAATAGAATATGTTTCTAAACACTTCTACATTCATGTGGATGCTACCATGAATACAGATAATCCTAAATGAATCATGAATAATGAGTGAGAACGTTAGAGGCACAACGATCATACCCCCAAGACATGCTAACCTCTCACCATTACCTATAACAGGGGAGATGAGCATTTTATATCATACCCCCAAGACATGCTAACCTCTCACCATTACCTATAACAGGGGAGATTAGCATTTTTGGGGGGGGTATGATATTTATGCCTTTGTATCTTTCTCACTCAACATTATTCATTCATGATTATCTGTGTTCATGGTAGCATCCACATGTAGAAGTGTTTAGAAACATATTCTACACTTTATGTATCCATACACTAACACAAACAAGCAGACTAACCTTGTACATACATGCCCTGACCGACCACACACACACCCACACACACACACACACGTTACTGGACTTTGTTCAGCACATTTGTGTTGGATCCTACCTTTGCTCTCTCGCTGATGTGCTCAGTCAGTGTATCTCCTGTGCACACAGCCATGACACATGCAGGGAAGAAAGCCCCAGGAAATCACTCCTTGATAAGTGTTCCAGGAGTCGTCTCATGGTCAAGAGTCGTGACACTAGACTAGAATCATGTCTAGGGCGGCAAATTGGTGTTGAGTCACAGTAGTAGCAAAGTACTGTTGGCCTAGTTATCCCAAGTTTTAGAGAACGGGAAATAATATATTTTGTAGAATTTAGTGATATAAACAAAATTGCCTCAAGATTAGAGATGCAGGCCGGTAACCGGAGGGTTGCCGGTATTAATCAACGAGATGATTGGGGGAAATCTGCAGGGACTAAGAAGGCATCCAGAGGTTTTACCGGCTTCAAAATCCAATATACTACCTACTGCCATTGTGCCCTTGAGCAAGGCACGTTACCCCTAATTGATACAGTGGTGCTGCTCTACAGCAGTCCCTGTGCTGCTCCCAGTGTAACGGCTGACACCAAAGTGCAGCGTGTTGATTGCTCATGATGAATATTTATTCTAACTCAAAACACAAAAGGAAAGTTAACAAAGATAAAAACGAAAGACAACTATCCACAAACACAGGTGGAAAAAAAACTACTTAAGTATGATCTCCAATTAGAGACAACGAGGACCAGCTGCCTCTAATTGGAGATCATCCCAAATAAACAACATAGAAATAGAAAACTAGATCCTAAACATAGATATACAAAACATAGAAAAACACAAAACACCCCCGGTCACGCCCTGACCTACTCTACCATAGAAAATAACATCTTACTATGGTCAGGACGTGACACCCAGTCTGTGATGGGTGTTGTGTGCTGCTCTACAGTAGTCCCTGTGCTGCTCCCAGTCTGTGATGTGTGTCAGGTTGGGTACTGGGACTGCAAAACATTAAGAATATCCCTGCAAATGGACCAATAAAGCAAGTATTGAATAGTATTTGTATAGATCATGATATTCTTACTAGACCAGTTATCACAATGACAATATAACAAGAAAAATACACATACCTAGAATATCAATATCATACCTATTCTGATAAGTTGACTGTCAAGGATTTGGGTCACAAGGGGAAAGGGTTTGGGGTCTACTTAGCTAAGAGGGAAAAGTGCCCCCTATTGCCCATCCAGGTATCAAGCCAAAACCTACCTACTTATCTTGAGACGATAGCCATCAGAGGGAACCTAGCTACTTATCTTCAGATGAAAGCTATCAGAGGGAACCTAGCTACTTATCTTCAGATGAAAGCCATCAGAGGGAACCTAGCTACTTATCTTCAGATGAAAGCCATCAGAGGGAACCTAGCTACTTATCTTCAGATGAAAGCCATCAGAGGGAACCTAGCTACTTATCTTCAGATGAAAGCCATCAGAGGGAACCTA